>NC_142530.1:28732964-28862964 GCF_964205215.1 Stylophora pistillata
CAAGTAAGTCGTCTTTAATTGTCTAACAAAAAGCAATATGACAACTGAAAGGCAATTAATTCCAGAATAAAAAACGTTGAATGCAATATAGTTTTAAATAATACATCAGATGGGTTGATATCTTGCAGTATTAGATTAGCATACTTTCTCCTTTTTATATGACGTGTAATTGAACCTCCCCCCCCCCCCTTCCATTTGCCACCCTCCTGAATACTTACAGTGGTAGAACATCGAAGCGCGAGGGTCCAGGGTTCAAATCCCCTTTGGTTCTCGGGTTTTTCTCTGTCCCATGCTTGATCGGACAAATAACATCTTTCTTTAAAACTCCCTCTTCGAAGTCTTTTTCAGCATTCTCATTAATAAGGGGGAAAGTTTTGAAAAGATTACTCTTGGAGCGAAACGACTTCGAATTCTCACAGTGGCGAAACGACCGTAAATCGTTCATGATATTTCAAACTGAAATCGCTTGGAATCTTAGAACAAGCATCTGATACTCTCCAGAGGTTTGGACGAGCTTCCGTGAACTTTTCTGTGGTAGGTTCGATATCCGCCGCTCTCTCGGGTCCGGTCTTTTTCATTCCTCCCCGAGATCGAGAAGAGTTCGGGTTCGGGGAGGAGCGGGGGCTCCGGTTCCCGAACAGCGGCCGGTAATCGAGCTTAGGCATGTGGTACTTATGACACCGTGCCTGCTGTCAGGCAATATTTAGCCTCGGCAAACTTCACTTGATCATGAGGTCAACATCGCTCGATTTATCAAAATAAACACCAAGAAACGGTCTAAGAGTGTTTTGATTCCAGCTAATAGATGATGACAGTTTAAAAAATAAACAAAATGTTCAAAATAAAGTAACTGAAAGGGTAATTTTTAAAATTCCCTTCAAGGAGAAAAAAAAAATGGAGTTAGTGTCTGCGCAATGTTGTAATGTGCATTTCATGTCAGTAAAAGTGTTCATTTGTAGTCTAAAATAGAGCTCATAAAAGGTTCAGTCTACGGTTTTTTTCGCCCTGAGGGTGAAGTTTATAATAAGTTGACAAATGTAGCAAAAATATTCTGGCGAAACGAAACCTTTTATGTCTATAAATGTACGTCAGCAGTGCAATAAGACAGAACAATCTGGTAAAACAATTAAAAGCCATCATCGATACTGTGTAGTCAAGAAATTGTTTCTATGCTCAATTCGGGTAGCATGTAGACTTGGGGCTTCGGCTATTTGTGTCAAAAATGAGAGGGTCGAAAGAAAACAGAGATAAAGTCAAACCGCAATGATTTTATCTCGATGCCATCAAAAAACACTTCCTTTGGAAAACAAGGCAGTTTGGTGCGATTGCTATGCGAAGCTGTGGGAGTCGGCGCGGCAGCCAGTGGTTGATCAGATAAAATACTTTCTACATCAAATAACTGAATTAAGAGAGCTTCCGCTGTGATCATTTCTCAGGTTACACAGCCACACCAGACTAAGTGAACGCCTCTTTGTGTTAAAAGCGAAGTAGAGTATATATTTTCAACGCCTTGGCGTGTTGCGAGAAGATCATTTAACTCGGAACATCAACAGAACAGTAGGTGGTGGCTTGAATCCGGCACGATTTGGAAGAAAATGGAAACCGAGAGGTTCTTTTACATCTCCGTGATTCTGTGTTTATTTTGCATCTTCCAGGTGAGCACGTTGAATGCCAGTTTTGAATGAACTCTTAGCCGTGTTTTTGATACGAGCGATCAGTAGGGTTAACAACGATTAGGCATTGCTGACAAAATCAAAGTGACAAAAAAAAATGAACCCCCAGTATTGGAAACCGACCCAGTAAAGCATTTAAAACACAGTTGTTAAACAAGAGGCTTATTTCAAATAATACTGGATAAATGTTTTTCTATATTGGGTTTATTGATCGGAAAAGCTGCTTTCTTAGAGGGGTGCGAAACAAAATGCTCAACGAATTTAGATGGTTTTTTCGTTCCACGCCACACTTATGGTATGGTTGCCGAATATGGCGCGCCATGCGTAGCAAAGTTAATGATATCCGACCTCTTCACGGTAGTTCTGACTCACAGACTAAGAGAATCTTCCACTTTGAGAAAAGCTACATTTCTTAAATGCACTGATGCTTCTTACGTGAGAGTTTGCACATCAATATCGATCCATTAAATGTTGAAGAGATATTTAGAGATTGATGTGTATAATCTCTTCCCAATGAGAAGCAGAAACAATACGTTTCTCGTTGACGGAATTATCTTTTCGATTGACTACGGCGCAGTTTTGTATTCATCACAGTTCATTTAACTTAAAATGGCCGAGTTTTTACAAAGAAAACATGCCGAAGAATTTCCTATCGCCCAGTATAAACATTTCAATTAAAAAAAATGTCAATCAGTACCAAGGAGTTCAGTTCTTAATTCATCTCGCGTCTACCTCGTCTATCTCAGGAGTAAAATAAAATTTAGAGATAAACCCCGCTTTTCGATACAAACAAAATTCCCTTAGGTACAAGTTTTCCTATCTAGAGCGAGTTCATACCTTTTTTTGATTTAATAGGAGTTATTATTTTTCGCACCGTTTAGGAAATCATTATCCCGGCTTAACTGTAAGCCAGCTGATTTCTTGTAATGGAATGCATTACAAAACTGGATTCTGTCCAAAATGCTCTTGAAAGTCATTGAAACCTCTCGAGTTTTGAGTTGGTGCAAACCAAAATGCTTCAAATCCTCTTTAATTCTGATGCTGGATATTTTGAATAATTGTCAATGATTGGATCTCCTTGTATATTTGATGAACTTTTTCTCTGTCAAGTTGTAAATATTATACAGCGCGCTTTTAGATTTCTGATGGGAATTTCTTGTAAAGCATACAAGCGAATATGGTGTTGTTCCATTTATCTAGCGAAAAAACTCTACCCTTGTGAAATGAATTACTGGCACGCGAAGGTGTGAATCTTTGAGAGCAGAAATCTTTCAACACAAATTCCTTTCCCGCTTTCTTCGCTTTCATTTGTCAAACCTGCTTGACAGATCGCAACAGAGCGATTCAAATTCTAATAATTGAATTTCTCCAATGGTTCCTTAGGAGAAAAAACTTGAAATTCAGCCTCCATGGAAAAACAAACGCCCGTAAAGTAAACGTTTACCTACTTTATTGCAAATCTTAATGAGGTGTACTTTTATCTATTTTTTTTTTTTTTTTTTTTAGTAAGGGTTGCTGCAATTATAAAAGGCCGGCTGTTTCATTGATTATAGTGACCCGGTCAGAAATCTTTTAATACTGCCTGGTTGTTTTCTAAGATAGGATAAGTGACATTTCTGGAAGAGATTAACCCGGCTAGAGACATGTTTTGCTACAAAACCTCTTTAATATAGTGCGGTAAACGTTGAAAGGACACCGCCTTCAGCTACCGTAAAGCCGCCAAACTTTGGAGTTTCTAAAGCAAATTATCCCCTTGACTTTTCACCAGTTAATAGAGTTGAATAAAATATGTAGGAAACTTTAAATCTCTGGGTTTAATTATCTGATTTCCTACCATATTGTTCTCTATTGGTTTAGCATGGTACAAATCTGCTAAATAACTCTCTATTATATCAAATTTAAGCGGTCGATTTAAGACCTGTCAGGGTGGTCTTTGCACATGGGCGTGATATCCGATTCATTCGAGAAAAACATACTTTACACCGCAGCTTTCTTCCAGCTACTGGACCGATAACTGGCTCACGATACACTTTGAACAGTCAACCTATCGCGACATAATTTATTCCGCCGCGGAGTCTTAAAAGAAATTAGGTGTCTGACCGACGTGTGTAATTTAGGCTGGCGCCCGCTCGCGAATAGTTACGCTTGATTCTGTTATCGCTTGAGTCATGGTCGACCTGGAGCTCGGTGCAAAAGACGAGACGGCGAGAACGAGGAGAACGAAAGGGGAATAGCGTGGTGAGAACAGAGTGTTCATTTATCGTGTTGTCTTCCTTTGAGCCTGTTAAGTGGCTCGAAATGGAAGTATCGCTGGCATGCAACTAGTTGAAGGCGACCATTTTGAAAGTGTTTGCCTCGTAAGACAACAATCGGGTGTAACTGGTTACCACTGGGTTATAGCCTATACACAGCCGCCCCCTACCCTCCAAAAGAAAATCGGAAAGGAGCCCCTTCCTGATTTTCTTTTGGAGGGTATGGGGTGGCTGTTCACAGGCTAACGTGTTATCACCAAACCCAATTTACCCGAAAGTAATGTAAGAAGAAATTTCTAATTTGAGAGAAGTTTCCATGCAGGTCTTTGTTATCTTGGCAGATGGATATTCCATCACCCATGTCCTGTTTTTCACCTTTGAAATGCTGATTTAGACGGTAAAGTTTGTTTCTCTTCGTTGATATGATCTGCGAGGTATCAATCCTTGCCTCTGTAGTTTAGATTTAGTCGTGTGACTGGTGGTTTTAAGGGATTTTTCTTTTTTAACGGTGGAGCTGTTGGTGCCTCAAAACAGAGTGAGAGACTCAAGAAACCCATTTAAAAAGGCTAAGCAGAATATATATATAGTTTTAAACTGGTTTAGAGTACGTACGTAATGCAGGCCTATGTCATTGACTCTATCAGGTGCGCGGACAGGACGATGATCCTTGCAAGGGTGTGGTCTGTCCAAGGGGGCAAATGTGCGTGCCCTACATGGACAGCGGTAAAAGCTATACCACTTGCGAATGTCCACAAGACTGTCCAGAAGAGTCTGAGCCGGTTTGTAGCTTTTACCATAGAGAGTTTAACAACCGATGCGAGATGCACAAGTACGCGTGTGCACATGACCTGACAATGAAAGTAATGAACCAAGGAAATTGTCCGACAGACAGTAAGTGAAGCGGATGGTACTTACCTCTCATGAGTGACTTAGACAGAATTTCTCCTCACTCTATTTTATGTAAAGTCAAATAGAAAAGTGATGGCAATAAAGAAAAATATCAATCAGGGGATTATAAATTTATCTAATACCAAATTCTCCAAACGAACGTTAAAAATATATGACAGACAGTAAGGAGAATTTCTCATAAGATCTTGGGAGTAAAAGGGTGTTATTTTTCCTCACTATCACCACTACGCGCTTCGTGCTCACGACCTCAGCGTTTTCAATTTGTCATAAATGGTTTTTTTAGAAAACACAGACAGCAGTGTCTGTACCGACTTGACTTACGACGAGGCCTTAATTCAGTACGTAACCTCACGCAAGTGGCAGAAGGCAAAAGAGAACTATCGTAGTTCTCTTCTGCTGAGACTTTTTCTTAGCCAGCCCCTAAGTTCCAACTGCGCCGTTGTTTGTGTGTGTTCTCAAGAACATTTTACGTCAACATACGATGTGGTCAGAGTTGATGGTTGAAACGATTATATGATGTCATTTGTAGATCTGCACGTCTGTTCAGACCAGTTTCTGCTTCAGTTCCCGACCCGTTACCTAGAATGGATCATGATCGCTCGCGAACATTCTATTGACCCCACCACCTCATTGGACTTCAATGCACGAGCTGACGGGCTCACTGAAGACGAACGCAAAGAAATTTTGTCGGTGAGTGCCTCGCCAGGGGGGATCCAGGAATTTTTGATGCCGGGATGAGAAGGAGGGGAATATGTCCTCGACTTGATTCAGAAAACTCAGACTTTTTCACTTCACAGCTTAAATGATCTAGAAAATATTTCTTGGCAAGTAAAGTAATGAGTAGTAACGTGATTATGTAGTTGCAATAATTTTGGTGTCTGACAAGTTGTAAAGGGAGAAAACTAACAGGTCTGATGGAAGTGGGCTTTGAACCATGTACATTCTCCCCCTTCCCCACACTCCCCCACCCTTCCCCACTCTCCTCTCCGGATCAGTTACTGGTAGCCACAGTCATTGCTGATCATGTCCTAACAGTCACCAGTGTTTGGATCGTAACCTAACTCTTCGGGAACGGGGAAGGACGCATTTTGTGAAACTCTCATTTATCCCTGGATACGACCGTGTCAGTTAACCGTGTAAGGCGAGACATGGAAATTGATTGTGATAGATACCAAAAATGGAAGAGCGGACAGTTTTAGAAATTACAGAACTTGAAAAGGTTCTTATGCAGTATTTTTTGTTTATGTGGAGGCGTGGTGGCCTCATGGTTGGTGCGCTCGACTCTGGATCGAGTGGTCCGGGTTCGAGCCCCGGCCGGGACATTGTGTTGTGTTCTTAGGAAAGACACTTTACTCTCACAGTGCCTCTCTTAACCCTGATGTATAAATAGGTACCGGCAATTTAATGCTGGGGATAACCCTGCGATGGACTGGCATCCTATCCAGGGGGGAGTAGAAATACTCCTAGTCGCTTCATGCTACAGAAACCGGAGTTAAGCACCGGCCTAATGGGCCACTAGGCTCGTAAACAAACTTTATTTTACCATTTTTTGTTTATAAGACATGGAAATTGGTTGTGATAAATAACAAAAATGGGAAGAGCAAACAGTTTGGAAGTTACAGAACTTGAAAAGATTCCTCGGCAGTTTTTTTTCTATCGCCAACTTTTTAACATAAAAAATTCGTATTCTCCCCCTCCTGCACCCGAAGAAGGCTGGTTTGGCCAGCCGAAATATAGTGCTCCGTTTTAAAACTTATCTACGTTGTGGACGAAACTAGTTTTGTAGTAGGCGTGTTTTAAAGTGCGTTGAAAGTTAATTTTAATGAAGTTTTGTCTTCAATATGATAATGAATGATATTTTCTTAGCTTCGACAATCAAAATTTCGCAAAAATACGTTGTATCGGTCTTGCCTCTATATTTGTGAGATCTCGCAGTGTCGTGTCAGTGGCCCTAAACCGAAAAACCTTAAAAACTTCATCGCGTTTCGGTTTGTTTTTGTTTTTTTTAAATTTTTATCTTCTTACACCACCACTATCTTGACTTTCTTTTTTCTTTTTAGGCGGGGGGGGGGGGGGGAGGGGTGAGGCGACGAGTCTCAAATCACCCAGACAATCCGAAAAGGACCTTGTATCGTATCCTCCATTGATTTTTTCATTTCGTCTTTTAATTTCAGTGGGAGTTTGAGTACATTGACCGAGACAAAAATAACGTTCTAGATACAGCGGAAATACAAGATGTATTTAATGACGTTCTTGGTTACGAACCTTGTCTCTATGGCTTTCTCAAGTCGTGTGATTTAAACGAGAAAGAGGGAATTGAAAAGCGCGAATGGGATTTCTGCTTTCCAAAGACAGGTATTTCTAGGACAAGATAATTTAGTGTTATCGACTGAGCTGATACTGAAAATTGGCCACCGTTAAGAGTAAAAAAGCTAACGTTTCGAGCGTTAGCCCTTCCTCATTCGCTGTGACGAAGGGCCAACGCTCGAAACGTCAGCTTTGAAACTCTTTACGGTAGCCAAGCTCACGCTTGGTTAATAACGCTTAGTTACAGTGTCCGAGCTGGACCCGGCGCGAAATCCTAAGGGCTTCAGTTCATATCGGCATGCGTGACTCAGATATTTCTTTTCCGTCTCTGGCTCCAAACAGATGTTTGACGTCTTTCATGATGGTGCTTTATCTTTGTGTAAGGATCGTGTCCCTATAATATCCGTACATTATCCAGCAAATAGGTGATGAGAATACTCAAACTTATCAAGTAGAAGTTGTTATCCTGATCTAACACCAAATTCTCAGAACTAATTCACAAGGAAATGTTTAGCAGCTAGAGGGGAGAGTTAACGATCAGATCTTGGAAGTTAAAGAGTGAAGGGAAAATGGTTACATTTTAGTTTGTGTTTACTTTTCAGGTACTGCTTTCGAGACCAGGAAATGAAGCTACAACTCACCAATTGGAAAATACAGTTTTGAAGAGTCTGTTTGACTGGAAGATTGCTGAATTTTCATATGATGTTACGCTAAGGCTGGAAGAGCCAAATTTGTTGAAAGTTTCTGTTAATGTTTCTTGCTTTTGTAGAGTCAATTTGACTGGAAGATGGATGACTTTTTAAATGATGTTACGTTGAGGCTGCAAGAGCCAAATTTGCTGAACGTTTCTGTTAATGTTTCTTACTTTTGTAAAGTCAATTTGACTGGAAAATTGTTGACCTTTTAAATGATGTTACGTTGAGGCTGCAAGAGCCAAATTTGTTGAGCGTTTCTGTTAATATTTCTTGCTTGTCACGCACGCTATTAGATGTTTTGTCATGCAGTTCATGTCGGTCATAGAATGAACACTGGCGGACAGGCACCAGAAGCAGATATGTTGTCGCTTTCCCTTTCCCACCTCTCTATGCTTCTGACCATTACAAATTATTAAATAAACGGGATACAACAAGGGCCCTGGTTGGTCAAACTCCTTTCGTTTATTGCACTGGTAAACCCATAAAAACTGAAAACTGTGCTTTGTTTCGAGTTCATTTTAATACACTGTACTTTCTATCGGTTTACCGGCGTAATAACCCACTTGGGCTCGTTATTTAGTGTTCTCTAAACATCCTGGGGGGTTTCTTAGACCTTATTACGACGGTAAGCCGATAGAAAATGTGGTCTATTGCTTGAGCAGCGCTGTAGTCTGTCAAAAGGCGTTCTTTTACTGTAACATTCCAATTGTTTTTAAAATTCTTCTTTTCCAACAGAATCGACACAATTCGTAATTCCTTACGAGGGATTACTGTCCATCTCAGTCAAACTGTTGTGAATCATTTCTTTAGTTTCTTCGTCCTTGGCTTCGTTTGCCAGTTTCAGCGCAATCTTCAGAGCCTCCTTAGCTTTCGATACATTTCCTTAGAGGGAAAAATGGTTAAAAAAATCATCAAAAAGGATAAGGAAATGGCAAGCATCCAGTAGGGTCGCCAGAGAAATTGCGTGGGCCACGCTCGCAGAGGTTTTGTCTGGTTGCTCTATCAAAGAGGGCAACCCCCAATTGTTTTTCTTCAGTTGAGCGTGAGCGCGATGGAGAAGTCACGTGCGAGAGCAAACGTGAGCGCGAATGAGAAGTCTCTCGCGAGGGGAGACTTCCATACTTCGAAACACAGGAATAAAAGTTCAACCAAGGATAAAGTAGAACCACCCCCATGTACACGTCGAGAAAAGTCACATGCGCAGCTTTTTTCGTGTGGGGGTAGCTGCAAAATTCTGACTAGTAATGTTGTCTCTGTGCCTACACTTCTAGTACGGAGAGTGTGTCTGCAGCTAGCTATTCCGAGAAAGAATCAACTCTAATTTATCAAACTTTGTGACCATACCTTCCAAATTGAGGATGGTTCCCAGGTTGGCCATAAACCGAGAGAGATGTGTGCTTTGTGTCTTCTCGGCGATTCGTATCGCTTCTCTGGCAAGTTCTTCTGCATATTCGTAGTCGCCGCTTTCGGCGTAGGCCTTTGCAAGGTTATTAAGGATCACCGTTGTCTGAATGAAACAAAGATCAAATTCAATTGAAAGGTTTTCATCAATATGAAAAAATTTTAAATTGAGGAGCTGCAAAAAAAAAACAAACAAACAAAAAAAAAACACCCATTATATCTTATCAAGACTGAAACGATAATGCTCAGTATAAACGTTGAGAGCACCTGTCTTGGCACGGACGGGGAAAATTGATCAAAACGCAGGGAGTTGAAAACAAGAACGTGATAATTCTAACTGAAGTACACCCAAAATACAATAGAATTTAGAATCTAATGATTTCACTCTATGCTGAAAAATATTGTCATTTATTCGCTCTAAGGAATATTCACTGAAGAGTCCATTAAGACACACTGTTCCTACCTGTTCATGGTCCTCCCCCAGAACCTCCTTGGAAATATTCAAGGCTCTTGATAACAATTGAGCTGCCTGTGCAGGCTTATCCTGAGCCAGTAGATATGTGCCCCAACCTTCTAGACACACACCTAACAGTGCTTTACTGGAACAAGAGACAAGGAATTGGGTAGAGCTGATTGAATCATTAATCCAGTACACCATAACAATAGTATGCATGTTGTCAATACTGTTCTCTCTACATTTCCTTTGGTAGTGACAAGGAGAATTCCTCTAACAATCAAAACTTCCTAATTTGGTGATCATTTCCTTTACTGTCATGATCTTAGCGAATAATTTGGCAGTGTTACCGTAAGGAGAAATTAGATTCTGGTCACTCTTGGTGATCATTTCCTTTATTCTCCTGACCTTAAAGTGTGATTCAGGGGTGATAATGTAAGGAGAAATTAGATGCTGGTCACTCTTGAGGTTTAGGAGGCTAAGTAATTGCACTTCTGTTCTGCACTTCCAGCTACTCAGGATATGGGGACAAGCAAAAATGTTAAGAATAATAATAATGATAATAATAATAATAATATCAGTAATAATAATAATAATAATAATAATAATAATAATAAGTGATCATGCAAATTGCAACGTATAAGGCGTTTTTGGTGCGAAGAATTAACATAAGAGGGCGTGAAGATCGAAGCATTTTGAAGTGCTTAAAAAAATGCAGAAACAAATTTGACTGCTTAGTGTACAAAATGCTTTTTATAAGAGTGTTAAAGCCAAATTTCAATGTGCAATCAGACTCCATTTGAGCAAAAGTATTTTTATAACATTTTTATGATCTTCGCACCCTCTTATGTTAATTCTTCGTGCCAAAAACGCTTTATACTTTGCAATTTGCATAATATTTTATATTTTCCTTGATAATGGAGTCATGACTACTCTGAAACGTCGGATTTTATCATTCACTTTTACAGTTTTATGTCACAAGAAATCTCTTGATAATAATAATAAGAGTAATAATAATAAACAGCAACTAGGAGAGATCTTCCATTTCCAACCATTTTTTGATTGCAGTACAATAGTAATTACCAACCTATTATCTGTTGCGGCTGGTAACTCATCAACTTTCTTTTGAATTGTGCTGGTAGCCCACTGGAAACCTTGCATGGCTAGAGCGTGCCTATGAAACAAGAAACATTCAGTAAAAAGGTCTCATACAAGCAGTCTCTAAGTAAAATAATAACTTGAAAAGCATTGCAAATGCGTGTCTCCAAGTAAAATAATCAATTGAAAAGCACTCCAATAGTCTTCAAGTATAAGAAGCAGTCTGAGGGATTTTGATCAAATTTAAAGCACAAGGCGAAAACTGCAAAGTAGGTAGCCAATGGAAATTCAATCTCTACTCTGGTGTGCTTAGTTTCAGAGAAAATAGGTGGCAGTTTTGCCTGACATAGAGGGAAAATTTCTCTAGTTGCTGGCTTGTCCTGAAACTAATCTGTCCATTTAAGTTGCTCAACAGCCCACTGGATAGCCTTCACCAAACAAATGTTACTGTAGCATTAAAAGTATTTTACTTTTGTTAAATGAATAAAGGGAGTAAGTTTCTAAACTGTGGTGCTGCATTGGTGGGGGTAACAAGGTAATTTGGTTATATATCAACTAAGTTGAAATTGTAAATTGGCCACCATAAAGAGTTAAAAGGCTGACATTTCTAGTGTTAGCTCTTTATCCATTTGCTCTGATGAAAGGTTAATGCTTTTTATAACTAAATTACTTTTGTTAAAATCTACTGAACTCACTTTTCTTGATGAGCACATGCAATGGCCAGCTTCAGAGACACTTCAATGACACTATCATCATCCTTAGATACAAAGAAACAGGGAACCCAATAATATTGCAACAACACACTTTTTTGAGTAAGAAAGATGGCGCACTTTAAAATTCATAATGGAATGAAGGAGTATGTTTTTTGTCAGGTCAAGAGCTTAGGACAAAGGAAAAATTCCGGGTCTCCATGAGGAATCGCAACTCAAACATTTGGAACTGGAAGGAGACTGAGTTATTTTCTCTCTTTGATTTAATTGTCACTGACCTTTGGAGTTTCCTGTGACAAAAGGTCTCTCAGTAGTAGGCGGAAATAATTCTCTGCCTGAATCAAGATTGAAAAAAATAAATAGTTTGAAATAATATAATTAAGCATGCTTCTTAAACTGTTCACCTCATTACACCAAAAATAATTCTTGTGGACAAAGCCATTAAAAAAAGGTATTTTTCCAAGGCAAACTCTCAAAATTCTCACTGCATGGGAACTTTAGACTTCGAGAGGTATCTCTGCTGTGTGAGTAAAAAAAACCATGAAAAAAAAAAATTCTCCCTGAGTCAGGTGCTCAAAAAGTGCCCAAATCTTGGAGCCCACTGGTGTGGGGGATTTTGCCGAAAAAGAGGAACTGCTTGTAGTCTAGGGAACTTAACTATTTATTACTTTATCTGTTTATTTATTACAACATGAAAGGAGAAAGTGTGAAAAGTAATGTAGTGACAGAGATTTCAGCAATACCCTTCAACCTGCCTTTTACACCATGTTGCTCTGTAGTTGCACAAACAACATACTCAAAAATGTAATGGTATTACATTACCTCATTCCATCTCTGAAGCTCAAATGTGAGATTTGCCAACTGTAAGTAGAGATAATCACATGAAAAGAATTACGTATAGTCCAAAATACATGCAACTTGGCTCATTAGGAAAAAGGATAATTTGATTTTCTCAACTGAGTTCACAATGCAAACTGTAAAGACTTTTTAATAAAAGCTAATGAAGGGCTAAAATGAAGGGTTAAAGTTCAAAGGCTCTGACAAAGAGCTTATGCTTGAAACATAAGCTTAGGAACTCTTTCTTTACAGTGGCCATTTTTCATTATCAACTTGGTTGATAACACCCAAATTACTTTCTTACTCCTGCCATCAATGCTGCATTACAGTTTCTTTAGAAATTTACTGCCTTTGGAAACTAAGATACTTTCAACATTTGATTCAGAAGTAAAAGCCTTCTTATTCCTCACCTGTTCCAGTACATAAGTGAGATACTTTTGCACTTTAATTGTATCCTTGTCATCCAAATCAAGTTCTTCATCTGAATCCTGCTTGATTTCTTTCAGGTAATCATGTATAAGATCAAGAGCCTCCTTCAACAATATGATGGATTGTGTTTTGTCTCCATCTAGTGATTTTTTCTATAAAATATAAATTTTTTATAAGTGTGTTGTGTTTAAAAACACTTGTAAACAACTTTCAGTCTCTATGGAGTGGAAGGATTAACCTGAGTATTAGTGCAGTGTGAGATTTCACCTTCAAACTCCCTCTGTAGTCCAGCTTTCCAACAATTTCCCAGAGCAGAAGGTCCCCTATACTTTTTATGTGAAGCATGATTGAGCAATTTTTTTGGCATGAATAGTAATTTCGTTTTTCTTATTAGAGAATAGTGATCAAAGACGATTATATCTTTTCATGTCCATATGAACAAATTTTCTTATCTAAATGTGACCCATGAATAAAGAGCTGAATTGAACATGATTTGTGAACCATTTCATTCTGTGTGATGAATTCCCAGCTATGTTATTGTTTTGAAAATGTATGTGTTGCTCTTGAATGGCTCTGGTTAGGTTTTGATCAGGGTTTTGACTATATACATGGACTTCTTACAGATTGATAAAAGTCATAAAACAGACAACAATTGGTTCTTGAACAAATGAGATGAGACAAAACATCCTCCCTAGAAAAAGTAAGATGTGAATGTGAAACAGTTTTGAAATATTATTTGTGATGTGTGAAAAGACCAAAACAATGTTTTGACGTGACTGAGTTTACAAAGGGGTATAGAGACCCTCTGAGCATCCAGAGTGAATATTGAAGATTGGTTTCAGAACAATAAGTTCTGGGTTTTCTCACCTTTGCCATCTTTAACTTGTTTTGTAGGCTTGGGGGGCTCCTTTTACCATACAGAACTTTTTCATATTGTGTATAAGTAAATACAAGAACACCACCCAGTGCTGTAATGATAAAATTTGATCTTTAAAATTGTTTTCATAACACCTATATATTTAATTTCGATTTGAAATAATTTTCAAACTAGATTCCTTTGTTCTATATTCATTACCAGATGTCTTGGAAAAAGAAAATAAAAATTGAAGTAGGTGGAAATAATTTCCAACTGGAAACTCATCTTAGATCACAAGTAATATTAAGGCATTTGCAGATGATTTCATAATAAAATCAGAACTGTTACTTAAGTTCTAACACATTTGAAGACTACAATGATAGTAAGAGACCAGTGACAAGTCTTACAAGTATTATCTACTATGAAAACTCAAATAATAATGATAACACTGATGATCATGATAAGGAGGGATGATGTTGTTATTAATAATTAACAATTATTTGCCGAAGGCAACGTGAATATCGTCAAATAATCCCCGAGACGAAGTCGAGGGGATTTTTCGACAATATTCACCGAACCTGAGGCGAATAATTGTTTTAGTATAATTTCAGAGCGGAACAACAGAGATATGTCTAAAATCATAACATTTTAGTAACATTTTCTTTTAATATTTTATATAAACCGCATGGAGCAGTTTATATAGCGCCATATAAGGAACCACTCGACCAATCAGATTGCTGGAGACTTTGCTCAGCTCTGAAATTATACTAACACTGAATATAACACAACAAATATATGAAATTCATATATCTGAACTGTGGCTATAGAAACTGCTCTTTACTGCGAGGATTGTGCACAAATACAATACTGAATATGAAAATGATCTTCGCAGTAATAAACACTACTTGAGCAGTAGTGAAAATAAAGCCAGTTTTTTTTTTATCATTTTAGGCATCATTTTCACTACTGCTTAAGATCTACTACAAAAATTTCTTTCATATTCATTCTTCATAGTCCATTTTACAGTTGTGTGCCTGGTTGCCAAGCCTTTGAATGGGAGTGAGGCTAGGGGTGACCTTGTTATGATACAAACCTTGCTACCTTTTAAATATAATCACTTTGTTAACATGCTAACTAGATACAGGTCTCTATCATGACAAGGTCACCTTCAGCCTCAATCTGAATCAAAGGCTTGGCAACTAAGTACACAACTACGTATAATGCACGATCCTCGCAGTAGATAGCGCTATTTATGCAATAGTGAAAATCAGACCTGAAAAAAATCAGGCCTGTACAGGATTCGAACCACTGACCTCTGCAATACTAGTGCAGCGCTCTACCAATTGAGCTAACAAGCCAACTGGTAGCAGGCCGTTAAGTTCCGCAGTTCAAAATATATGAACTTCATATATTCATTGTATCTGATTTATCACTTTCTCACGTTTATTACGAATCAACTTAACGGCCTGCTCCCAGTTGGCTTGTTAGCTCAATTGGTAGAGCGCTGCACCAGTATCGCAGAGGTCAGTGGTTCGAATCCCGTACAGGCCTGATTGTTTTCCAGGTCTGATTTTCGCTATTGCATAAATAGTGCTATCTACTGCGAGGATCATGCATTATACGTATCTAATACCACAGTTCAAAATATATGAACTTCATATATTCATTGTATACACAACTGTAAAATGGCCTATTCACAGTTCACATATATGATTTTCATATATTCACTGTCATTTGTTAATAATGTTGTTAATAGTTGTAATAATGTTGATAATAATAGATGTATGATTTGTTGATCAACATGTGATATAGCCTCTAGAGAGTGCATAATGTGAGCTTTGTGAACACGTCCTGCCCACATGGGTGTTATCAGGTGTTATTCTTACCCACAATTATAATTGACCATATTTCATCAGGTAGAGTCTTTCTTATTCTTGTTATTCGGCTGTCTTGTGATAACTTTGAACATTGTAAAGATGCCGGAAATAGACGTGTTGGCGAACAATATTTGCCAGGAGAATTTAGCCCATGACCCAACGTGCATGTGAAGGGGCCACCTCGTTTACTACATGTTGTAAAAAGCTTTGCATTCGAAATACACTTGCTAGTGTTAATTACGTGTTTAAGGCATCTGCTTACTCGAAGCATAGCACAAAAGTTCAAATATTCAGTGCTGAACGGATGGAAAATATCTAGAAAACGCGTGGAAGTACAGTTCGTCCGCCATCTTAGCTTGGTTACAAAGTCACGTAAAGACCCGGTCACTAAGCAAGATGGAAAGCGCGCGAAGTTTGTAGGAAGACAGACGAAGAATGGTAGCGTTTTGGATTATTGTGGAGGTTTGATCTAGATTTTTGAGAAAGATTTGAGAGATGATTGGATGGAAAAATACGAGGAGTGCCTTAGAAAAGCTGGAAGAATTGTTAACATGCAAGGTTTGGTACGTACTCCTCGGAACACCCCGACTATCATCTGTGAGTTCCTCGTAGCAGGAATATGCCTTTCATCTTTTACGCTTATTTTACTTTTATCTTTCTATTAGTGCCAATCTTGTGTCTGATCCTTGTTCTCTTGAAGCGTGTGATCATATTTTCTGCCGGTACGTATGTGAAGGATTTCATTTTGTGATTGGAGAGTTGTGCCAAAGTTATTTTAAACATAAATACACGAAACAGCTGAATCAGTAGTTACGTAAACATGAGGTAAATATTCTTGGAGCTCCGACCAAAACTCGTCTAAAAACGTACAGAAATGTATATGACGATTTTTGAGACATTGTTGTGCAGCTGATTTCGTTTTGAGTTTGTTCCCCAAATTATCTTTAAACTTTTAAATAATGCTGAATAATAGCAGTTGTAGTACTGCAGTGCTGGCTTATGTGTGCCTGTTTGTGCTGGTGGGGGTGAGGCTCCGTTCACTTCTTTGGTAGTTGAATGGTATACAGAACTCTGGGCCCAGTTGTTCGAAGATCGATTAGCGCTAACTCAGGATTAAATTTTAATCCAGGTTTCTATATTTCTCTGTTCAAAAGCCATTTTAAGATAATTTTCCCAATTCTTCTTAGAGCATTCAGTCATCAAATTGTAAACAAATGGAATTAAAGTGAATTTTATTTTAAAGCTTTCAGATCTGCAATTAAATTTCCCGGTAACCCTGGGTTATCTTAACCCGCCTTTGAACAACCCGGCCCTGATCTCCGAAAAAATATGTTAAGAGGAATGAGCTCAAACAAGTACCCGAAAACATATTGACTGAACTGATATTTATGGAAGTAACTCTGGTGTCTATGAAATGGAACATACCTCAAATGAAAATATGGAATTTCCTTTGTTGCAATATGCTATTGCATATTCAATTAGCTGAGGATTGTTTAGATCGTTATTCCCAGTACATACCATTCTTTGTTCATATTTAATTAGCTGTTGATTGCGCTAAAAAACTATTATTTATGGTGAGTAGGAATTTTTTGTGTTTAAAAGTGGTTAGGACATGGAATAAATTTTGCTCTCGTCTCTAAAGAAAAAGGTTGTGTTGTCAGGATATAGTTCTTCATGCCTGAGTCAGAAACTACATGAGGAAACATCCATCCTTGTCATTGTTCTGCAACTAGAATGGAAACTTTCAAAAACTGTTTATGATAGTACAGTCACACTGAGTCACAAAAAAAAATGATGAATCCACGGTATGAAACTAGGACAAAAGTTGTATGCTACATGGTATATTAATGCCCCCCCACACTTGGTGCCTGGTTTTAGTCTAAAAGCATGGTCAATGACAGTACCCTTTGACCCCTCCACAGGATCTGCCACTGACTGTAATCTAACTGACTGCAATCTAACTGACTGTAATCCAACTCCAAATTATAATGATGACTAATACTTTTTTTTTTTTTTGCAGTAAATGTGTGGAAAAATTGGTTGGAGCTGATTCTAAATGCCCAGAATGTGGGGCATTTGCCTGGGTGAAGGACTTGAAAACTAACCGTCAACTTGCCAACACTGTCAGTATGTGTACAAAGATAAGAATGCTTGTTGAATCCGATGATGATCAGGGGAGTGGCAGTGGTGATGATGATGATGATGATAACAATGTCAAAGGCATCCCAGACAAACCAGGTAATAATGACTGCAAATAAGATCTTGAAGTACTCCAGGAAAGTGACAAATGTTGAACATCTTTCTTCTTTTGATAACCAAAATAAAAATTCACCATCTCTTCTATTACATTTATGATGCTTAACCCTTTCACTCCCTAAGAATGACCAAGATAGAGATTCTCCTTACAATATCAATACAAAATCAAGCAGACAAGTGATGGGAATAAGGAATAATTATTTTTTTTTTTAGGGGATTATTAGTTTATTCAATACCAGCTTTTTCAAGCTACCATTATAAAAATTGTATGACAGATCTAGACCTTAAGGACGATCACTAATGGGATTTTGGGTGTGAAATGGCTAAGACACGGCTGATTTTAGTTAGGTATACCTTTCTCACACATTGCTCTGTTGTTGAAATGCATAGCATCTGTCTGTAAAATTGGAGTATCTGAGGTTTAAGTTGTTGTGGAGGATTTCCTCTCTGTCCTGGTTTTTTCTTTTGTGTTTGGACAAATTCTAAATAGCTCTCTTTATTTGAATTGACAAACAAGTTCATATATCCAATCTTTTTAATCCATCACAATCAGGGGAATAAATTAATAATGATGATACTCACTCTCCTGATGATGATTAATGTTATGATAATTATAATGATGATAATAAAGTAATTGTGGTGATTTTTCATGGATTCTGTTCCCAGAAACTAGAATGATTTGGGAGGAAACACAGTCAATATTTGATCAAGAAACTGATTCTTATCAATTCTCGTCACCTGACATTGTCATCCCTGTTAAGGCAATGAACAAATGTGATGGTGCTGTGCAGGAAATATCATGTAATAACAAGAAAAAATCTAAGGAACCTGCTCAGATAAAGACTTACAGCAGGAAAACACGGATGATCACTGCAGCAAAAAGGGCTAGTAATGGGGAAGAAATTATAAAACAAGGTCTTTGTAGGGAGCTTGGTGATCAGGACAGTGGAAATTTTGCTGCAAATGAGATCTTAGCAAGTGGACAAAGAACCAAAGAAATTGTTCCCGCTTCATCATCAGGTAGTTCAAAAGGTGAAAAAAGGACACAAGCAAGGAAAAAATGCTTTGGAAAACATTTACAGAAAACAAGATTAATAAAGAAAACATGTCCAGTTTTCACAGAAAATGGTGATCATGAAAATGAAGAACAGAATGATCACATGTTTATTGAAATTTTTGACACTGTACAGTTCAAAGTTACAGATGATCACAAGGGCAGGGATGTTGCAGATGAAGAGAAACATAAAGAGAACACAAAACTTTTTACAAGGCTAAGATCAAAGGGGTCAGGTACTTCTGGTGGCTTGGTTATGATGCAAGATAATGGACCTTTACATAAAGGGTTTCTTAAAGCAGTAGAAAGCACTCCAAGGACAAGGGCTCAAAAGAGGAACCTGAGGGGAACACCACAGAGGTCTTCACTTAAGACCCTACCACAGAATAAGCCAGAGAAAGGCCTTACAAATGAAAGAATTATCAGTGAACAGCTGCCTATGAAAAAGAAAAAGACAGAGGCTACCAAGGAAACTCCTTTAAAGTCCCAAGGTTAGATTAAAAGATGCTGATACAGCAGCTTTAAATAATTAATGAAATTAATGATTGATTACAGTGACAAAGGAGTTGATGTTTTTTAAAATAATACTAATCTGCTATTCTTTGAGGACTAGTCTGTCAATGTTTAAGCATACACTGTAGCTCCCTTGTCAATGACATCAAAATTGTAAATTTTATCCCAGGTAGGGGCTTTTAAATTCACTTTACATCTTTGATGAATTTATCTCTGGCAGGAAATAGGAAAAGAAAAATGTCAGAACA
The DNA here is from genome assembly GCF_964205215.1 of Stylophora pistillata. Classification (NCBI taxonomy): domain Eukaryota; kingdom Metazoa; phylum Cnidaria; class Anthozoa; order Scleractinia; family Pocilloporidae; genus Stylophora; species Stylophora pistillata. The sequence continues at coordinate 28,752,534 of NC_142530.1, forward strand.
AAATTTATGCAGCCCAAAGAATTCTACCCTCTGTCCTCCTGAAGTCAAGAGAAATAAACGTGGGGAAACACCTCTTCATGTGGCTGCCATTAAGGTACACTGTGATGAAACAGATTTTTGATTCAAAATAGAATTTGGAGGTTTGATTTTTGAGGAGAACAGAAACTTGGAGAACAAATCTCTAACCAAGAATGAGAACTATCAGTCAACTCAACTCACAAAAAGGTTTGGGAGATTGAATCTCTGTCACAGTGGTAAAAACCAAGTATGTTAGTCACCATACCATCCCAGCTCCTTTACAGGTTGCCCTGATGGTCATAGACAGTTTTTGTTTGTTTTGTCATGTACAACCACAGGGGGCCCACACAAGCGGCGTGTCTGGTCATTTGTTCGAAATATAAAGAAATGTTTGGGAGAATATTGAAGAGTCGTAATATCGTAAACTTATATCAAGGAATGTCTATGTTAAGGCTCAAAATAAATGTAAACCTACCTCACTTGCTGTGTATTGTCGTTTCTGTGGTTCTAAATGGCGAATTTGAGCCAAGCTCCTTCTTATACAGTAAAGTAACACTCAACGCAAAATCTACCAAACCGCTCAAATTCGCCATTTAGAACCACAGAAATGACAATACACAGCAAGTGAGGTAGGTTTACATTTATTTTGAGCCTTAACATAGACATTCCTTGATATAAGTTTAGGATATTACGGCTCTTTAATATTATCCCATACATTTCTTTATATTTCGAACAAATGACCAGACACGCTGCTTGGGTGGGCCACCTGTGGTATAACATATCTTTGATTATAATTTCTAGTCACTTTTCTTAACTATGCTGTATTATTAAAAACTGGATCATTGGATAATGCAATTCAAGACATTTTATTGGCTTAGCCATTATGGTATATGAGCCAGTTTACCATAATCTACAAATATGGTAAGCGTACGCATCAGCTTAAAATTAAAAGGGAGCTAAAAAATTTGTCTAAAATAAAGATTTGTCTACTATCTTAAGGGCGTTTTTAATAAAACAATTATTCCACTCGTGCTTGTTGGATATGAGATGATTATAGCCAACTTGGCACTACGCGCCTCGTTGGCTATCTATCATCTCATATCCAATGTGAGCTCGTGGAATAACTGTTAATTATCCACTTTACAGGGTTGTGTGGAAAATGCGAGGAAGTTACTTGCAGAAGGTGCAGATCCAAACACCAAAGACCATGCTGGCTGGACTCCACTTGTAAGTTACATTCTTGACTTTAACTGGGCAAATCTTACCTGTTTCATTGTTCTTCGAACTTAAGGTGACCTGTAGGGATGAAAATCCTTACCTTTTTGTTTTATCTGTACTATTTTGCCTATTCTTCTGTGGTCACTGTAAGAACTTAAGAAAAACAGGAGAGAGTTTATCAGAGGGAGTTGAACCAACACTCAGGGTCTTAAAATAACTAAAGAGAGAATGTGTTGTCTTTGACATCCCCGAATGGTTAGCCATTCTTGTCTTCTCATATAAGGATGATAATCAGCAAGCCCCATATCCTGCATATGTACATGTTAACAGGGGATGTTAAAGAACCCATGTACTTCTTGTAAAGATTAGGGAAGGTAGCTTGCAATGTTGTGGTCTGCCTTGTTATTATTTATACAGGCCCCCATTTAAACCAGCTTTGAGCTGAACTGCTGGCCAGCCCATCTAAATATTGCAAATAAATACATACATACAACAAAATGTGGTGATATGATAGTGGCACTTACAGAACAGAAACACTGTTCACGTAGTGATTAAATTTTTTATATTAATTTTCTGTCAATTGAAATACTGGAATTTATATCATCCTTCAGCATGAAGCCTGTAACCATGGCTATCTTACCATCACTGAACTTCTGTTGGATCATGGTGCAATGATTAACACTCCTGGAGGGTTTGATCATGATGCTCCACTGCATGATGCCGTCGCCAATCAAAGAGTGCAAGTAGTGAGGCTGTTGATCTCCAGAGGAGCTGCTCTTAATGTCAGGTGAGAAACTCAATTTACTTTTAATCGTTTACAACCTCACATCAGTATGTATATTCTCCATACTGTTCTCTATACATTTTCTACAGTGCTGACAAGGAGAATTTATTTAACAATCAGGAGCTTCTTTAGTTGTTGATGGCTTTCTCTATTCTCATGACCTTCATGTGTGATTCAATAGTGATACTGCAAGGAGAATTTGTATTCTTGTCACTCTTAGAGGTTAACAGGTCAACAGTAAGGTAGAGCAGTCGTTTCCTTAGTTTTTAATATAAGGATTCCATTCAAATTACCCTATGTTATGGCATTATGTGTGACATACATGAAGGTAGCCTTGGTTGAAATTAATCAATTATTTATGGATTTGTGTATTGGTTTGTGATTGGATGGCAGTCAACTGTTTCATGTATACCTATTGTAGGTCATTTTTGCTTCTAGTTAATGTTATTTTTTACTAGGTAAATTTTTTTCACTGGGTAAAATTTTTCTCCTCGGTTAGGTTTTGCAGTAAATGGCTTGAACCCGGGTGTAACATGTGAAGGTGTAGCCTGATCGTCTGGGTGAGTGTAGTCCTGAGAAGGACTGTTGTCGGTGGTAGGGACTGATGTTTCGACAACCTGTGTGGAAGTCATCATCAGAGTCAAGTGACTCTGATGATGACTTCCGCACAGGTTGTGGAAACGTCAGTCACTACCACTGACAACATTCCTTCTCAGGACTACACTCACCCAGACAATCAGACTACACCTTCACGGTTAGGTTTTATTGTTTTAAGGTAGGAGGTGAGTTTGGGTCATGTTACTTTTGACCATCAGCCGACCTCTGGTTTTCTAGAGGATGCCTTCCAATCAACTGCCTACCAACTGATATAATGGGTGTCTGTCAGTTGAGACACATGGTACAATTATTAACCAAGGCTTACTATGATACACATGATCTGTTTTATGCCCCCAATCTGTGGTTACCATATAATGTACTGGTAGTTACAATTTAGTCCTTAAACTACCTGCTAATCTTTTTGACTCACTACTGTAGAAACAAACAGGGACTCCTTCCAATAGACTATGCAGCCACAAAAGAACTGGTGTCCATTTTATCAACATCAACTTCTTACAAGGAAATTGGCTCCTTAACGACAGTACCACTACTTCCAGATGTGAAGGGTTTATCAGATTCCCATAAGGTGTTACTTGCAACTGGTCTTAGCTCAGAACAAAAGGTATCATTTATTTAATTTGAATATATCAACAAAGTTGAAATGGTAAATTGGCCACCATTACGATTATAAAAGCTGACATTTCGAGTGTTAGCCCTTTGTCGGCGCGGATACTTTGCTAAGTATGTAATTGTGCTTGACTGGAAAATCAACCCAACACATTTGAAAAGTCTCTCACTGGTGTGGATTCTGTTACAACTGACAATAATCTTTGGTTGCAGTGTCGTGATAGCATCTAGTGCTAGCATATACTGATTGTATTTACCATCTCTGTAGGTAAATATACAAAAACGTGTAAGGACCCTCAATGCAAGTCTTGTAAACGAATTTTCTCTGTCTGGTGAGTTAAGTGTACCTCCAAAGTCTGTTGTTTCCAAAGATTGATTACAAAGTGTTTATACAGCAAGACTAATTGTTATAATCAAAAGTTAAATTGTTCATATTATTTCTGTTTGTTTAGTGACACACATTGTGACGACAACTAACAACAAAGGAGTTTGTCCAAGGACACTGAAGTACTTGAATGGTTTGTTAACTGGAAAATGGATTGTGAAGTATCAATGTAAGTCCATGACTCATTACATCAACTGGAAAAGGTTTTGTTTGGCACACAGTGAATGCTCTAGGCAGACACCTCTACTTGTTTCATGCATATAACTGATTATCATTGTTTTTAACCATGCTGCTTTTTTTTTTTGAACTGTACATATCTTATTGTAACCATTTTTTTTTTTTTTTTTTTGGTTTGGTTTGATTTCTCTTTGTAATAACTTCCTGTAGCTAGGTCATTAGTAGGCGAAGAGCCACCTTGTGGAAGTACTACTAATAAAGTCATTATTATTATTATTATTACATGCATACACGCACGCACACATGCACACGTGCATGCACTCACGCACACACAGTGTCTCCAGGGTATATGAAGCATGTTTCCTGAGAAAGAGTACTTCAGCATGGGTGACTGGATCTTACTTTTAACAGCAAATGTACATAATAAATCATTACAATTATTACACTCCTGCTAAAGGGAAATTTCCTGTTTTTCTTGGGAACTTAGAGTTGGCAACTGACCTAGAACTTGCCAACTAATCAATTTTTAATATATCTTGCTAATTTTCTATACAGGGATTCTAGAAAGCTTGCAGCAAAAAATCTGGGTAGCTGAAACACCTTTTGAGGTTAAGGGTACCAGCGATGCTGCCACTGATGCACCCAAAAGGGCTCGCATTAATTCCCTAAAGCAGGTTGGTTGTGTACTGTATTCAACATCTTGAAAGAGCTGTGTTACAATGATTTGATTTTTTTAATCATTTTAAGTGACAAAAAATGTGTTGCAGCAAAGTGGTTTATGTACTTAGCTAGCCTGAGTTGTACCATAGTTGTAATTAAATCAAACAAAACAAAACTGAGGACAAAAACCAAAATATAGAAAAACCATGATGAAAATGTGGCGAAGAGTGACTTAGATTGCAACTTGAACATCAAGGACATCATGGCTAAGAAAATTAAAGGCAACAATTCAAAAATCAGTTCAAAAACCTGTTAAGATTACCCCAGTTTCATTTTGACTTTTAAATAGAATAAGGTCAGTAACTTTTCCCATTAAAAGATAGCTATTTATGGAACTTGCAGCACTTTAAAACTTATTGAAATCCACATCAAATTCAATAGCCAGTACCACCTTCACCTCTTCTCCCTTGGCAACCAACCTGGATTGTTGTTTGCAAAACAACTCTTTATTTCTCATTTTATTTTCCAGCTTCCCAGTTTATTTGATGGATGCCAGTTTTTCTTCAGCGGTGAATTCGTTCCACCTCATCCTTCAAAGGAGGATCTAGTTCAGTTGGTCAAACATGGTGGTGGCAGAATCTTATCTCGTGAACCGAAACCAGATATTGATGGATCTCTCTGTTTACCCAGAACTCCTGAATCTAACAAGGCTCCTGTCACTTTGGCCCCTGTTGCTTACCATGCAAATCCAACCACTAAACACTACAGATGCACTCAGTACATCATCTATGATTCACTAGCAGAAAAGAGGCCTCACATCTGGGACACTGAGTCAGTTTGTAGCATGCCCTCAACATGGCTTATGGATTGTGCTTCAAACTTTCAAATATTGACTTTGGAGTGAGACTAAATTGCTTTCCTAACACAGCAGAGGTCTGATAATTCTGCAGCTATTGTGCAGAATTCTCTTACCAAATTTTGATAGCCAGAGCTTCTTTCTATTCATATGAGTAGAATATTCTTGTTCTTTACCACTACTCCCCTGTTACAACACCTTAAAAAAAAAAAATTGGGTGGAATGATCTGATCTGTGCCCATAAGGTTTTCAAACACATGACACTTTATTAACCTTTTTTTTTTTGTTTTTTAGAAATGTGTGTTTAATATTTTCAAATTTTGTAAATGCAACCATTTAAACAATGTTATTTGCCAGAGTTTTCACCCAAAAGCATTTAAGTCTTATCTAAGTAACCACTGATGTGAAAATGCGGCATTAGGTGCATTCTTATAGAGCAAATCTAAATCTTTAATTTTTGTTTTTGTCTTAGACCTCTAACCCCAGAAAGAGAAAAACAAGTAACTTGTAATCACAATTTCATTACCTATTCTACCAAACACATGATCAGAGATTGCTATTTCATTTTCCAGAGAATGTTATCTTGATGTAACAATAAATTCTTGTAGCTATTTCACAGACATGTATAGAGAAAAGAAGGGAGATTTACTGTGATTTTATCAGATCTTAGGGGTTCATCATCATCATCATCATCATCATCATCATCATGGTTACAGGGTTAAAAAAATACATTGTTGACTTAAATGTTAACTTAAGACAAAAGTTTGGTATTAAATATGGCCCCTTCATGTACAGCCCTTACTTTCATTCATCATTCCAACTGAGAAACTGTAAAACAAATGTTATCAAAATTTTAAGAAGACATCTCCAAGGTAAGATACCAGTATATATATATATATATATATACCCTGTTAACAGTTACAAACAATGTGTGGTTTAGTTATCTTGTGAAAAATACATCTAAAATAAAATATATATATAGCTAATCTGGCATTAATACAGTGAAATTGCATCCGTCTAATCTGACACCCAGAGGGCGTAAGAAAATGAAAATGAGCTTTTGTATAAACATGCTCCTTTAGACACCTTATGATGATAAGTAAACAAACATTTATGCCAAGCCAAACAAAATGTACCCTTAACTAGCTACCCCGAATAACAGCTATGAAAAACAACCTTGGAAAAAATGTCAAAAATAAAAATACAGTAATACTTTAGCATTCATTAAGAAATGACATAAAAGCATTTAAGTATGGCAAGTGATCACATTGCTCACAATCTTTTATCTTTGTACACTTTCATAAATTTTACTGACTATATATTCACCTGTTCTATTTAAAATGATTTTGTTCACCCACTGCTCTAGTTACAACCCTGTTAATAAAAGCATTACGTTCTCTTCATTTTCGCACATTTTACAATTTCCCAGTTGACTATTTATTTCATCACCTTGTTTCTTGGGTTATGGACAACCTAAACTTTGGGGTGGGGTTTAGGAGGGTGGACTGCAGCCCCCAGTCTCTAAAGAAGATAAAGTTAATGTTGTTGACAAAAACCAACCCCATAGAAGGTGCCATCTTTGGCATCATTTGTTCTTTCAGCAACCCAAACCCTAACTAAGAAGTAACATTATGCTATGCGAGCCTGAGTAAATATTTCTGGAGATAAGACTTGATTTATATCAACATGCATAACCTTCCTTGCAGTTTATAATTTTTTTTTGAAAAGTGCATTGCCTTTAAAACAGAATGATTGAAACAACACTGCATTACTATGTGATTTGCCTTATTTTACTACCTTGCTTGCAAAAGGCAATATGTAAAAAAGTTTGTTCCCACCCATTAAAAAAATGTATCAAAGAAAAGTTACCTTACAAGATAAAGACAAGCCAAATGTCTAAATAATTGTAGCTGGAAAAAATAGTAATTTTGCATAAAACAGTATGTGATTTGAGGTTAAAATTTACATCTTATTAATTACTTCTCCACCAACATCTGATCATATGTATACTGGAGTCACAAATCTCACAAGTGTTTGAGGTTGATCCAACAGTTGTAATATTAATAACACCACAACTGATGTTTAGTCATTTGTCTGTTCTGTTCCTTCTCGCAATTTCTGTGTCTTCCTGTAGCTTTCACTACACAGTGTTTCACAACCCATCAGGGATCAGGGTAATTTCTGGCTAAGTTTCTTTGGTCTTCTACTGAGATGTAAAGAATAGTCTTGCTACCACTACATTTCCTAACAAAAACTCTGCTCTAAGATATCACAATACTTGCATATGCATAAACCACCCTTATGCATCAAAGGTTTAAAAGCTAATGTTTCTTTGGAGTATTATCCAAGCTGAGGTGTGCTTTTAAGCTTACAGCAAAGTTGGTTCATGTTTGCACAGGAAATGGCAAGAATTTGTTACCTGCCAACCTTAAATATGGATTCATAGACAACTGCCATCAAACAAGATAAAAATAAATTACAGGATCATCTACGTCTATAAATCAGGCTCACTGAAAACTTGATTTTGGTGAGTCATGCATAGATGCACACAGAGAGAGTCACATGTGCAGGTCCTCTTAGAATTCATTCTCTCCCATCAGCCATGTGAGTGATACAGCTTTTTGCCGCTGAATGCCACAGCTTTGGAGGCTAGCTCAACTCGTACCCTAATAAGTACAAGTTGTATCCATGCACATCTGTAGCTCTGTCCATACTGATTGCAAATCTAGTCTACTTTGAGGAGATAACTGTCTGTTGTGTTTTAATTTAAGCATAATATCCCTTGCCATTATCCAACATTCTGTCAACTTCTTCTGGGTCAGTAATATTCTTGTCAAACTTTTGCCGCTTGAAAAAACCAAGCTGAAAAAAAGATAGAATGCAATGCAATTGATATATAATTTTAAGGAATGTAACACCACTTTAAAAAGGTTAAGCAGCAAGTACCATGTCATCACTGATAGCAATAATATGAGAACTGATCACTGGATGACATGAAGTCTGGCCATCTGTGCTAAGGGTGACCTTGTTATGATACAGACGTTGCTTTTTTTCAAATGTAAATTACTTTGTTGTCAAGCTAACTGGTCTCTATCACAACAAGGTCACCTTCAGCCTCACTCCAAATCAAAGGCTTGGCAACTAAGTACACAACTGTAAAATGGCTTATGGCAACCATGGTGTTGATCTTATAAACACAGGGTTTTAAAACCAAGAGGGTGGCACTTGTGAAAAGTCTGAGAAACAACAGGGACACAGTTCAGTGTTACTATTCTATGCCTAAAATGGAGACAATTGAGAGAGTTTTTGTCTCTGTACTAACTGACTTTTTGAGAAAGCAGTACATATATCTTACTAACCAAGCGTGAGGGCCGTACTGGGAGACTATCGGCCTGAGGTCTTGAGAGTACAGACCAAGCGCAGTGAGGTCCGTACAAAAAAGACCGAGGGCCAATATTCTTCCAGTACGGTCCCGAGCAAGCTTGGTTAATAAGAGATTTATTATACGACTGAAGTTCAAAGGGACACAAGTGTAGTATCATTCGTGACAGTGCCGGGTCCAATACTGAGAGAATATTGACCGGCAATAGAGCATTTTGATTGGTTGATTTTAGTTATTGGCCCTCTGACTGCCCGAGTCATGTAATAAACAAGGAGTATTTTGTCACAGATTTTCTTCTTTGTGTATTCTCACCTAAAATTTACTAGATTGTTAATAACCCTTTAACTCCAAGATCTCATTTTAGTGATTCTTTCTATTGTCTTCCATATAATTATTATTATAATCATAGTAAAGAGAATTTAGTATTGGACCAACTAATGATCCCCTGATTGATATTTTTCTCTATTCTCATCACTGGTCTGCTTGATATTGTATTGATATTGTAAGGAGAAATTCTGTTTTGGTCACTCATATGAGTAAAGGGTTAAAAGATGAAAAGCAGTTATGCCCTGCTCACTTACCTTGTACAGACAAAAGACAATTAGCACCAAGAGAAGAACAGCACTAACTACACAGACTGGTATAACCCATTTGGGGAGACCCTTTGAAGGTACTGCAACATTGACATCTGGATTTAGTTGAGTACCAACCTGGACGATTGAAACAGTCTAACATCAATATGTGAATTCCACAAGCTGTCAATCATTGCATGATGATGAAACAGGGTGTATTGAGCGACGAAAACCATAGCGGTCAACAGAAAACTAGGCAAATACCACTGACAACTTTAATCTGAGCTAATACAAGTTTTCAGGTTCAAAGACTGGATTTTAAGTGATACTGCCACAATGTGAACTCTGAATAACACAGTCATGAAAAAGAAGATCACTATAGGTTACACCCAAGCTTCAAGCTCTGCCTTGTTCACACTGTCAAGTTCTTCAGCAAGACACTTTGCCTACTCCAGGTTATGAACAGGTCATAACAAACTGTCAAATACAATGCTGTGTGTGTGTGTGTGTGTGTGTGTGTGTGTGCGTGTGTGTATGTGGGAGGGGGGGGGGTGGGGTGGGGTAATATGTGATGAAGTTACCTCATATGGGAAGAAAAGCAATACAAGAATTGTGTACAGTTTTTAATTTACCTGTGCTTTGTTGTTTTCCTTGTTAGTTTCTTGCACATAAGTATTAGTTGATCTTACACTTGCATGGGATATTACTCTTAGCAGTTCACCTTGATAATCCTAGGTAACAGTGAAAATGAAATAAAAAGAATTCATATTTACATGTATTTAATAGGGTCTGACAGTTTTACAAAGCAAACCTCAAAAAACTCTCAACTTAAAAGGCCCAATTTGAATCAACAAACAAAATGTCACAACAAATACTTCAACTCTTTCCTCACATCTTCACATGTGAGGTTTTCAAACCATCAAATTCCAGCCAAAAACTAAATGGCATAAAAACATTCTTGACAAACTCTCCTATTTTTTTTTTTTGCATGTAACACCTCCAACATAAACAACAAAACAAAATAAAACAAAATAAAACTCCCATGGGGAGTTAAGAATGACGTGGAAAAGCCAATTAATTTAAGCGTGGTATCAAGAAAGCACTATTTTAATTAGTTTCGTTTTTCGCATATTAATTTTCATATTAATGTAGTTTTATCTTCATATTTTTTGATATGTACTTTTTTCTTTTTATCTTTAAGTAATTATATTTTATGTAGTTACCTTTAGAGGACCCCTCTGTAAACCCCTTTTTTGTGATGTTGGCATCCTCAATAAAGATTAACTATTATTATTATTATTATTATTATTATTATTAAACTCTGTCTTGTTAACACAACTTCTCTGTTATCAATGTTGTTCACCCTTTCACTCCCAAGATCTCATTAGTGATTCTCCTTACTCTCTGCCATACAATTCTTATGATATTAGTTTAGAGAATTTGGAGTTGGATCAACTTATAATCCCCTAACTGATATTTTTTTCTATTCTCATCACTTGTTTATTGATTTTGTATTGATATTGTAAGGAGAAATTCTCTCTTGGTCACTCATGGGTGTCAAAGTGTTACCATCCTGCACACCAGGGTTCCGGGGTTCCTCAAACCATTTAAAACTACCTCTATGAATTGAAGTGTTGATGCTTTTTACCCTAAAACAAGGACTGGACAACTAAGCATTTTCACACAGTGAGGACCAAAACATTTGTCAACTAAAAATAATGTTATACGAAATCATGATCAAAAGTATCAAATTATTTTTCGGTGGCTTACTTCTATCATGGTACCATTCCAGAGACGTGAGATAACTGTAAATGTCACATCTTCATCAGCTTTTAAACGTTCAATGGTGCAATGTATATTTGTACACTTTGCAGATCCTAACTTGCAGTCCTATAGAAAAGGAAAATCAACCATCAAGATAACCTTAATTTGATGTTTGAATCAATCACAGCAGCTTATTTTAATTTTAAAATTAAAACAACACTACACAGCTAAACAAATCAGTAAGCAATGATGAACTTCACCAAAGTCGCACTTTCAATCCTTGCCTTTCTACTGTTCCACAGTGTTCATAAAAAATTGGAGATCAATGAATTCTGTGGCTACAACACCATAGCAAAGCAATCGATCACTGCACAAAGATGTAAAGTGTTACCAGATCAGACTGAAGCTTCTCAGGCTTAGTAGGTTCAGTTTCTCGTTTAACTTTAGAGCTGGATTCTGTGTCTTCCACATCACGCCTTCTTCTTCTTTCTACCATTGCATCAACTGAAGTGTCATTCTGTTGCTGTCCTGAGCTGCCACCAGCTGATGTCTGAAAGGATTACAACAAACATCAATCACAATCAGTTAAATGCAGAAGAACCCCACTTCCTCAAACTTGGTTAACTTGAATCCCCCAGTAACTTGAACAAGATCCAATTTCCCTTCACCTCATTTTTTCAGTCATTTACTATCAATTACCTCAAATCCCTGCTAACTCAAACCATTTCTTGTTTCCGCTAGGAGTTCAAGTTAGCAGGGCTCTACTATGGGAACCACTTTCAATTAGTTATCCACAAATATTTAACCAAGAAAATAGTGCTGAAATGTGACATGATAAGGACCAGCCCTCCATGGCAACATCTCAAATCCATCAAAACTACAAAATGTTCACTTTTTTCTCCTCCTTATGAATGCTGTTCATCATCATGCATATAATAATAATTACTTTTTAACATCTTTCTAGAGCTACATATTTGTGAGAGCTATGATAAAAAATTAAAATAGTTGTACACTTCTCAACAGCATTTGTAAATGAAATCCAAAGCCCAGTAGGGCCCATAAATTTTGCAAAACAAGCTTATTGCATGATACAGGATTAAGTGTTTTTAACCTTGAGGTTCATGACCACAGAAAATCATTTGAATTTTTGCTTTTTCGTGGTACAAGAACCTTAAAGTTGTTAATCCAATTTTTCATGATGCATCATTTCTACTTTTTGAAGTGCATGAAAGTTATGAAGAACCCCCTTTTTACTCCCTTCACTTAACCCTCTAACTCCCACGAGTGACCAAAACAAAATTTCTCATTACAATATCAATACAATATCAAGCAGACAAGTGATGAGAATAGAGAAAAATATCAATTATGAGACTGCCACTTGATCCAACACTTAATTCTCAAAACTAAAATTTAAAGCAATGGGTGGCAGAGAGTAAGGAGAATTACTTATCAACGAGATCTTGTGAGTGAAAGGGTTAAGAGCTGTTGCTGAAGTCGTGTTACCCTACGACATCTGACATTTAAGATTGACAAATCCTGATAAAAAGAAGCAATTAACACTACAAAAGTACAAAGAAGTCAAATTTTATTTTCTGTCATTTACCTCTAAACCAAGCATATTCAGTTGCCCAGGGATTTTCTTACAAGAAGCCCTATTTCCATCAACCTAAAAAGAGAAAACACATCATAATTATTGTCTGTTCAGCTCTATCAGCTGGAGTTAAGGAGACATGGTGGCTGAAGAATTACCATAACCCAAGGCCAGATTCATTAAGATAGGTCCTTGGGTGAAACACTTGGCTCCATCAGTGTCTCTCCACTGGCAAACTCTGCTCTGATTCTGGAAGGTGGGGTTGGCAAAAGGAAGGTTAAGAGTGGGACGGGGTTAAAGATTAGCAGACAGATCAGCAGTAATAACTCATCACCGGGTCGTTCAAAACACCATTAACCTAATCCAGGTTTGGTGTAAATGTTTAATTCACTTTTAGCTGATAGCTTTGCAAAGGAGTTTTTCTATGTATTTTTTCCAGTTAGTTTCGAGTCATATTGAGATAAACTCCACCAAAACCTTAGCTCTTATGCACGCTCTTTTACACCAGAAATTAAAGCCAATGTTAACTTTTAATCCTAGATTAAAGTTAACCCCTTTTAAACAGTGTGGCCCATAAGACTAAAGCAATCAATAGCTACTACAAACAAACTCTTAATAAAGAAGTCTTAATAAAGAAAACACACATCAGCAAAATAGGAGAAACGTTTACCTTGACATTCACCAAGTAAAGTAAATGCTTTCCACTAGGTGCTTCAAAAGGCCACTCTATTATTACTTCTGTCAAGGGAACTGGGTCTGGACCACGGTTTTTGACCTAAAAAAATCCAAAGTATAGTTATTGTATAATCAAATTGCTCCTTACAAAATCACAATCAGTAATTAAAGTCAAATGACTTGTTCACAACAACAGAAACAAATTTGAAATGATCCTTTATGCCAGCCATGAATTCTCAGTTAGAATAAAGAGAACAATTTAGCTCTTTAACAGGGCACAATAGTGATGGACCAAGCGTTTTACAGGTAATTATGCAGCTTTCTTTTAGGCTGCCTAGCCCAACTATAATAAACAATGATATTGTTCAATTAAATAAAGGCTTTTCTTGGGCTTGTCTGGGAAAGATACAAATTGCATGACACAAAACCCCAGAAGGCATAAGTCTGTTGTCTGATAAAAAAGCAAGTGAGAGACTTTTAAAGTGCCCATTAAGTGAAATTGCCCCCTCACCATTGACAGAAATTGCTAAAAAAGAAAGAAAACCAAATGAAATGAAGTGAAGGTGGCATCACTTATGGTCTTTTGGATTGCATACGTAAACATATTGCTCATCCATGTGGTTGATCATACCACACTAAACATTCTTATGAGAAGTCAGTTGTTTAAAGTTTACTGACATTAATAAGAAAACAATGAAATATAAAAGTACTCACAAAGTACTTGTGTATAACTTCATTCCCAATGTCTTCTGCACGAACCATAGCACTTTCGCCGACAACCTTGCCTCCATAAGCAACTTGTTCTTCAACCGTTGTACTTCAACAGATAAAAACATGGTACTGTCATAAACTACCAAAAATGATTGACAAGTTAACTTCTCCTTGACCACAAAAATATTTCCAGCGATAAACAAGAATTTTCTTGTCCCACCTTTATACAGTAACTTACCCATTAATTTCCAAGTCTGCTTGAGACTTGATAGAGATATTCAAAAAGCCATTGTTGTCAGCTAGTGTGACACTGTCCTCTTCATTTGTACTGCAGGGGAAACAATGAAAATTCACATTTACCTGTCATTGATTTACTAAATATATGATCAATTATAATTACACCTTAGGCACCTACGGTGTAAACAGATGATGACAATGATGATGATGGCACCCAAGAAAATAAACTGATAAATTTGAAGCTTCAAAATCCCCTACCCCCTCCCTGGGCAACCCACATGCATGGGCAATTTGCTGTTGTCAAATTATTATAAAAAAAAAAGACTCTTCATAGGAATACCACCGACAAAACAGCGTTAAATCCACCTCACCTGTTTGTGTTAAGGTGTATTGGTAGGAAATCTGGAGTGTCACTGTATCGTGAGGTGTCTAAAACAATTTGAATTGGTTGCTGAAACACAAACAAAACCAGTTAAAATAAAAACCTCAGTGTCCACTTCTCTCACCTCTCTACTGTTTCATGGTGGAGGAAGAACTCAATAACAGGTGAATTAGTATAAGATTCTTTTACTCATATGCTCATGCAATTTTCCATGATTTGTCAAAGCCCTAGAACAAGTTCAGCATCTTATCAAGAGTTATTACCATAATTCCATTCCATGAGATGGAAAGAGCTTCTGAAGACTGCTTTATATAACATGGTTTTATTAAGATCGTATCTAACATACAACATACTTTGTGTCACCCTACCTCTTTCTTTTTGAAGGGAGTATTTAGCTTAACAGTCACAAATGTGTCATTGGAGGCCAGTGTTGTTACCTCAACAGCTTTTCCTTTAAATATCTGGAAAGAAAATAAGCATAACCAACTAATAAGTGCTTAACATGTAACCTTCACCCTTAATTTACACCGTAACATCAGTATTCATTTTCTCCTCAGTTTTCTCTATATATTTCCTACCATGCTGACAAGGAAAATTTGTTAACAGTTGAGGGCTTCTTAAGTTGGTAATTTCATTTTGTTTATTTGTCATGTTAATTACTCTAAGGGGTCAAAACGTTAAATGCTTACTTCTTTATCAACAGAGAAGATTTTTCCTATTTGGATTCCTCTGGGGATTGTCACAAATAACTTTGCATTATAGGCATCGTCTCCATCATTCTTTACTGTGACAGTCAACTTGTAGTTTTTCGCACCTACAGCAAGAGTTCTATGGTGTCAAAAAGGAAAAAAATCATTGTTATCAAAATGAATTTCAACACCCATTATTAGATGCATGACTTTTGTATGTACTAAGTTTTTCAATTATATGGCTAGCTTTGCAAACCAGAAAGGCAAAACAAAATAATGCAGTGTTGTCATTGAGGGCACAGGCAGGCACGATGGGCCTATTTAAAATTAAATGCTTTGATTTTGGAAAAAGAAAAAATTGCCTGTTGCCAGTTCACAATGACTAGCTTCTAAGAAAATTGGCTTTAGAAAAACACTTTCCTAGCAACAATTACTGTAATTTCCGGCCATTTACCCGCATGGCCATTTACCTACTCTGGCCAATTACTGCATGCGGCAAGAAAAAAGTTAACAGATTACCCGCACTGGTGGATTACCTGCACTGGTGGATAACCTGCACCTTAAAAGCAAAGGAAATTTGTACAAAAAGGCTCTAGAATTCACGTTTCACTCTTGACAGAATGTGAATTTGTGGCCACATTTTGTGCGAGCGATTGTTCAGCGCTATGTTGATTTCTCCAAAAAAAAAAATTGATATCTCCAGTTCTACTGGGCCTAACAAGTCCCTTAAAACAAGAAAATTCTCTTCAGCTCAAGCTAGTGTTAACAGGAAATTTGTTACTGATGCGCCAGTTATCCTTGGATTATTTTTTGTCACCATCAAGGTTTTGTTTACACGCATGCCGATAAAAATTTGTTCGTCGCGTAACTAATTGTGTGTGAAATAAACTTGAGTCGGCATCATGTTTTCATGCCGCTTTGTAGCACTCTTAATACAATAAAATTCATCTGAGAGGTGGAAACGTAGTAGGTGAGAATTTTTTTCAATGCCACTGCCAGTAGATTTCAAAATTGTCATATAACCCACACCTCCCTATTACCCGCAGTGGCGCGTGTTTAAGGCAAAATCAACAGATTACCCGCGGGTAAATGGCTGGAAATTACAGTAACTCCCAAATACCTCTTTAATCAAAAACAAAGGAAAACTTTCAGTTGTTGAATGTATTTGGTATCCTTATTGTTTGGTCAAAATGCCTAGATGACGGCCTCCATATTTTTTGCAGTTTTCTTTCTTTGTATGGAACCTTATCGATAAAAATGCATGTAACATGTGGTCAAGAATTATATTGATAAGTGTCTATTTTTCACCAATATCTCCCAGTTTTAAGACTTCAAGAACACATCTGATTCAGTTATTCCTTTAAAAAAAAAAACTCACTTTTTACTGTTACTGACATCAATTTTCAAATCTGGAACACACTTCTTGCAGTCTCTCTTGAATGAAAGCTAAAAAAAGAAAAAAAAAAAAACTAATAAGGCAATACTGATTCTGAAACAATTCACTTTTACTACTTGCAGACCTACATGCAAACTAGCAACAAAAACTGTAAGGACAAGCTCTAACTGACCCAAACAGCAGAGATTATTTTTTCCTTGTATCCCACAATTGTTCCTGCCCCCAAAGAACTCACTAACTCTCCCTTAACCCAGAAGAGTTATTCATGACCCAATTAGTAAAAGCTCCCTTACAACTGCTGTTGCTTGCTGTGGCTTCAAGGGATCAAAAACTGCAAATGGGACAAGAGATGGTACATCTGTAGGGCTACTGACAGTTGGTGTTGGTTCTTTCACAATCTGATAAGTCAGTGTAAACTGGATGTCAGGGTAAACATCTGCATCAGTCACCCCTTCCTGAAAACCAAGGTGAGATTTTACATCAGCTTTCAATGTCAAGACATATAAGTCCATTGTAAGTTGTCAGAAGCAAATACCTAGTCTTTGTGACCCTTTTCAAGGTCATACTATGATAATTATAGTACCCAAGAAAACGTGACAACAACCACACTCAAACAAAATCATCACTCACCCTTATATAAGCAAACCAGTAAAAGCAAGTATCATTGCCACCTATTAACTCTGTCCGATTAATCGCATTTTTCTGATCCTTTTGGAACAAAACTCTTGAGTCTGCTTCCCACTCAGGATCTGTGTCAGACTTCATAATTAACAGCACATCTGGAGTAACAGAAGATTTCATGTTTACCTAAAGTGTATCATAACTTACAGTTCACACTTGACTTCATAGACGCACTGTTGTTGGGGAGAACTTACTTTGCAGGACAAAAACCAAATCTCTTGCCAAAACGACTTAACAAATAATTTGAAATATTCTTAATGTATTCCAAACAGTTGGGAAATGTAAATTCTTAATCCTGCTTCTACAGTATGCTGGTTTGGGTGAACAATTTTTACATATGTCCCCTTGTTAAAAAAGACATCTTGTAGCTGTTGAAATACAGGAGGAGTTTGTGACCTACATGATAAGACAAAGGGAAAAGATTGAAATCACATGCAGCAATATTTCTCCTGGATAGTATCTACACCTGCATTTCAAAGGCCTTTTCAAGACAAATCTTACACCATTCAATATTACACGACTTGGGCAGAGGGCCAATAACTAAAATCAACCAATCAAAATGCTCTATTGCCAGTCCAATATTCTATAAGTATTGGACCGGGCACTATCCTGAATGGTCCCGAATGATACCACACTTGTGTCCCTTTGAATTTCAGTCGCATAATAAATCTCTTATTAACCAAGCTTGCTCGGGACTGTACTGGAAGAATATCAGCCCTTGATCTTTTTTGTACGGACTCGGTCTGTACTGTCAAGACCTCAGGCCAATATTCTCTCAGTACAGCCCTTGCACTTGGTTAATAAGATATATATATTACCCTTTTGCAAGAGAAGAAGGGTAAGATGAAATTATTTTGCACAATGACAAGATACAATTTAAACACCCCTGCTGAGGAATGTTCTCCTACACAAACTCAAACTACTTTCAGCCCACTAACTCACCTATTTTTTCTTTCACTTTCCTAGATCTTTCAGTATATTTTGTACAAACTTTAATGTCAAAGCTGTTTGCAAGAAGAGAAAAGGAATAGAAGAATGTTGAAAGTAACTGTTCAACAGATACAAAAAAAAAGTTTTTGATAGCAATGACTAACTTCATATGTATTGTGTTATATATAAGCTTAAACCTAGTGTGACTGTTAACCATTCCACAATGTTCAAAGCTAGGGCTCATTAAAAAGAATTTTATGAGTTTATCTCAGAACGCAGGGCTTGAAATAATTGCTGATCAACAGACGTTGTCCTGTCCAAAGAAAGTTTTGTCCGGTCAAATCTTTAGATGGCCGCACAATTTGTGCAGTCATTTACACTGATGAGGAAAAACTTACAAAAAGTTTCAAGTTTTTTAGTTTCAGTAATGTTGGGGTTTGTGAACAAAGAAGGGAAGAACACAGATATTTTACTTGCTACATGTATTTAAACATATCGAATTATCACACCAAGGGAGAACACTTTTACAGCATTCAGATCTAATTAAAGTTTGGCCAGCCAAAAATGGGTTGTGTCCTAGCAAAAACAGGATCGACTGGACAATTTGACCAGAGCCAGCCAGGAAATTATTTCAAGCCCTGGAACCTTGTCTTACCAAGATGTGGCAAATTGTTTATTTCCTTCACGTTCAGTTTGATTGCAGGTTTTTCTGCCCTTGATATCAAATGTGTCTGGGTTGATTGTGATTTTTGACAAGATTGAAATGACTGGTTTTGACCTGTAGAAAAAAGTATTAATAGTTTAATTTGATAATAATGCAGCCAAAGATCTATGTTGTGACTGAAAATGACAATGATTGATGCTAAGCATGTTGATTTTGAGTGACCATGGCTCACATCTGGTGATTTCCACCACCAATATCTTAATTAGCCAAAGACACCATGTTACTGAGCATCCATTCTGTAGCAGATCAAAAGACCCACTGCAATATGGAATCTATTTTTTATATAATAAACAAGCAAACAATCATCTATTCCTGTGTCCTCCACTAGATCATAACTAACAACTGACCAAGTGCATGCATGATTCAGCTCTTAGTTAGGTAAGAGGAAGGAGTTCAGTGAAGTTAAAAAAGGTGAAAGGGAAAACTTTTTGAAAAACAAACAAAAAAATTCATTCACTGTGATTAGGTCATAAAAAGATTCCACTATGTTGACCTTCCAGGAAAAGGGTCTTTTGTAACAGACTGGCTGCCATCATGTAACTAACCATCAATCCCTTTATTGACATACCTGAGGAGAACTGCAGTATCTGATTGATAAGCTCCAATGACAACATCTGAAACATTAATACAGAAAATTAAACCATAATGAATCATTATAAAGGTTTAGAGAAGACTGATGTTATTGCAAAACACAAAAAAAACAAAATACAAAATGATTTCATTTATATACATTTTCAATTGATACATTGATATGATGATAATTCAATTTTATTAGTTTCTATCTTAAAAAATCAAATTTTTTTGAACATTAGTTTTTTTTTATTGTGATCATAGCAGGTTCCACATCAGCATTTTCTGACATTCTCCACACTGAAAGAACCAATTTTCACAATTGCATCGACATATATTAGTACATAAAAGAATTTCAAACTTTTTAAATCTGTATTTTAATTATTAATTTTCTCCTTTTACAAACAATCATTATGGTAACATACATAGAAAATGACACCAGTTTGAAACTATTTTGACCTGAAATTCATGTCAAACTTGAACATTTAATTATTACAACAACAAAAAAACAAACAATCAAAACAATACAAAAAAGGTAATTCTAACAAAAGACTAGAACCTCACCTGGATAACCATTAGTATCCAAGTCAAGTATTCCAGCAATGGAATATCCAAATGATTGAATACCCGGTGACACAGAAGAACCTTTGATAACCTACATGTATCAACAAAAGTAACCTTTAAGTTATTGACAATAACAACAATTATCAATATTAATTAGAAATGTCTTTGTGTGGGAAATCAACACCTTTCGTTTATTTGATTTAGGGCATTGATTTCTTTTTTTCATAGTGCTATTAATGTCTCCTACAAACAGAACATGGCTGCTTTTTAGAAAAAAAGACGGTTCCCTTGAAAGACAAGCTGAGTCTGTTGTAACAATTATTTTGAACTGGTTCACAGTTTAAGGGTTTGTGTTGAATTCTTGTTGGTGGAGCATTGCAACAGTATGGAAAAATCTTGTTGAAGTTTACAATGATCAGCTGTTTGCCAATTTCAGTCTTGACTCAAGTTATAATTTTATTAGGACGGGCATTTTGCTGCTTAACTTAAATATGGCTTCAGTGACTTTATCACCACACGCACCTGCATTGGTGTTTCAACAAGACCTTTTTCTGAGCCTCTGTAGATGTACACTGTACCATCGCCACTATCCTCGTATGGTGCCCCTACAGCAACATCTGGCAAAAAAATTATTTAATAATCATGCTGTAAGTTACAGTCAAACTTATAAATGCACATTGAACTTCTCCTAGCTATATCAATGTATCATCTGTGCAACCAAGTGATGGGAGATCATAATCTGATGAGCTACACTGTGCTAAATTCTCTGAACTTATTTACAAGGAAGTATAATTATAGTAGAAGTAAGGGGGAGTTTCTTATCAGATGTTGGAATGTTAACCATACCTTGATATCCATCAAGATCAATATCACCCACAGAAGCAAGTGCGCGTCCAAAATTCCCTCTCCACCGATCCTTCCTTCCACCGATGGGCAGTTTGTGAGATAGAACCAAATTTTCACTTCCTTTATTTTCACTTCCTTTATTTTCACTTCCTTTATATTCATACACATAAACTCTTCCTTGCTCGGGGTATAAATCGTCAGAGTAGAATGGTGCACCAACTAAAAGTTCTGAAAGCCTGAAAAAGAAAGCCATGTCATTCAAAGATGAGTTACCAACTTCCAAAGTGAGTGAATCATTATTTTTTATATCACCTTATTTTTATGATACAGTGGATTTGTAGCAACACATCACGATCACTGATGTTAGTGTGTAAAGGGTTATTAGCTTTGGACTGTGACGACAAAATTGTGAACAGCTCTCTCACCCATCATTGTTAAGGTCCTCAGCACACAAAGCAATTCCAAATCCTGTTCCAGGTTGACGTCTGTTGTCTGAACCATCTTCAACAGGGGGCAGGAGCACTTTCGGATCTTTCTGGAACTTTCCTGAACCTAAGTCCCTAAAAACTGCCACCTAACAAACAAAAATGTACTAACAATGAAATCAACTGACAAATTAATTAAGACATCTATAAACTGATATTATATTAAGTGATAAAATTTAATTGATTGGTAGTTGTAGGGGAGTGGTTTTAACAGCAACATCAACTAAAAACCTGGTCTCAAAATTCTATTAATTTCAAACTCAAGGAAGTATCCAAAGAATTTGAAATAAAACTAAATCCTAGACATAGTACCTTCAACAATGGATTTGTAACTTGATGGATTTTAAGACTAAATTTTGAAAAGCAATTTAAAGTTTTCTATGAATGGACAAAAACATATACTTATTCAAAAACAAAAGAATCAAAAAAATTTTGATGGCTCAATTACCAGTCCCTGAGTAATATTAGGACTTTGACTTAGTAAAATTGCGACATGCCAAGCTGTTAAGTCTTTATCCAGAAACACTCCACATTATTTCCTTCTGTTGATGATAAACTGTTTCATCTTTTCATGAAATAAATTATCTTACCATGCCATGGTGGTCAAATCTAGGGGCACCAGAGGCAACATCTGAAAACAAAAGTGAACCAGAATTCCAAATATGTAAATTTAATTGCCACATGTTTTTTTCTACCTGCTATGGATATCAAATTGGTTGCAGCTTGGAACACTGTTTTAAATTAAAGAAAGATGGTCTGATGTTACCTCCTTATGTGAATAAATTACTTTAATCAATATCCTCATTTCTTGATGGGAGAGGTAGTTACTGTCAAAAGATGAATGCTTGGAAGAAGGGGTAACTTACATGTAAAGATAAACTAACCATTTTTGCCTGCTTTAAAAAAGCTTCCCTGGGCAAGAGCATAACCTGCAAAGATACAAACAACAAATAATTTTTTTTTCCCATTTTGCCTCTTCTTGGGCTTAGTAAATACTTGTAAGTGACTAGAATAAGTATCTAGCTTTGATTTATCAATGGTCATGAAGTATTGGGAAATGATCCTCTTAATGTAGAAGCAAGGCTAGGCTGATTTTACGATGTTTTTTAGATCTTTTGATAACAAATAAATGAATCAAGGAATAAAATGTAACAAGAATGAAAATCATGTACCTATATTCAATACCAGAACATAAAAAAATCCTAATACCCTGTCACAGCTATTTCAAGAGTCTTGCAACCAAGACAAAGGGCCAGAAAAAAAGAAGATAGAATTCAGTGTACCTTGATATCCATGTGGACTGTTGCCTTTGTAGACTTCCATTTGTTCTCTACTATAATAAATAAATTCTCCTGAAAAAAGGAACAAAAAAAAAAAGAAGAAACATGTACTTTCTGTCATGGTGAGCATGTTCTTTTTATTTTCTTCATATCATTTCGTTTAAAGTAGGCTGGCATTAACTAAAGGCCTTGTGGTCTGGCTACAAATCAGTTTTATGATTCATATGCATGAATTTCCTCATGTGTTACTCTCAATCAAATAAGTTGCGCAAAACAAAATGAAGAGAGTGTCCAAGAGATCACTTGCTTGTCTGTGGACTGAAAAGCACAGCAAGAACTCTGTCTTAACCATGCAATGAAAATAGCCAGAAATACGATAGGAAAACTGTATTTTTGTCAGTTGTTTAACCTTTTATCTCCCATGAGTGACCAAAACAGAATTTCTCCTAACAATACCAATACAATAAATTATCAAACAGACAAGTGATGAGAATAAAGAAAAATAGCAACTATGAGATTAACAATTTGATCCAATACCAAATTCTCCAAAGTAACATAATAAGAATTGTATGGCAGACAGAAAGGAGAATTACTTATGAGATCTTGCTAATAAAAGGGTTAACACTGGTTTGACAAATATCAAATGATCATTTCCCAAAAATGAAAGAACCAAACCTTGATAATTGTACACTCCAGGAGCTCCTATTAGCGGCACATTTTCAACATTCCCCTGATCATCAACTTGCTGCAACATTTAAGACATCATGTATACAAATTGTGTTGTAGTTCAATTTTCTACTTGGTTCAAATTTTATTTTCCTTTGTTCTCGGTCATGTTAATGTGTGATAATGAGTTTGAAGGAAAGGAAAATAAAATTTGAACCAAGGATAAAATTGAACTACAACATATACTCCAAGTAAGAATAACCAATGTGTCATGGTTATTATTATTTTTTTGTACTGTTTTAACTTAAAGGAAAATAGGTCAAAGGTAGAAGAAAATATTGCAGCTATATATATATAAATATATATAATTAGTATAATTGCTCAGGTGATTATAGAAATGTTCATGCTCTTATTGGCCGAGAATGGCATCATATTCCGCTACAATCACCTCCGGCGAGGTGATTATAGCAGGAGGACAAATTTTCAAAATGGCCACCTTGTGCTTTGTCGACGTGTCTGAAGAGGAAATTAATTTAATGAAAGAAAATGCCATTCCAAGGAATAACAAACATGCCACAAAGTTTGGAATGACATTCTTCAAAGGTAAGGTGTGAAAATTGTGCTAAGTATAATGAAGAAACCATTTAAATTCCCGTGAAAATTTTACTTATGTCAACATGCTTGAATAATTCAAAACTACATTAAATTTTTGCAACACTTAATTTACTTAACAGAATGGTTTCAACAACAAACCAAATTTACCACTGACTTTGAAGCAATGGAGGTCAACGAGATGAATAAATGTTTGTCAAAATTTTATGTCTCAGTCAGGAGGAAAGAAGGGACTTTTTACAACAGAAATAGTCTGTTGTCTGTGCAAGTGGCTCTCACTCAGTTGTTCACTGACGCGTGACAATGACAAATAAAATTTAACATTCCTTTGCTCATTGCTGTAATCACCTGAGTAATTTTACTTAAACAATTATTCGCCTCACGCTCATGAATATTGGTGAATATTCCCAGAGACAAAGTCAAGGGGAATACTTAACAATTATTCCATGAGTGTGTGTTGGATATGAGATGATAGATAGCTAATGAGGCGCATAGCGCCAAGTTGGCTATAATCATCTCAGACCCAACAAACACAAGTGGAATAATTGTTTTATTTAAAAAACGCCCCCAAGATAGTATACAAATCTTTTCGACTTTATTTTGTAAGAAGAAACTGGATTTTACAATGAACAGATATTAGATTATGGTATATTGGCTCAAATACCATAATGGCTAAGCCAATAAAAAGTCTTGAATTGCATTATCCAATGATCCAGTTTTTAATATCACCACTATTCACTTCGCCTTTGGCGAATAATTGTTAAATATATACATGGATAAGATGGGGTGATTAAAGAGACCATTGGCATGTGAGATAATATTAGATGTAATTCCAGAATCTAAATGGTAATCTATTAACTTTGTGTCGCAGATTATAGTTTGCAAAAATATCTCACCTTTACATAGGCAAGGGAAACTCCCATTTGACAATATTTGTGATCTTTGTAATTAATTGTGGTTGCACCTCCTTGATTTGCCTGATCTGTACAGAGGTGAATCCACAACAATTTTCAAACAATTATAATAAAGCAAAAGGGTACTTTTCCTGTGTTTCAATAGCCTCATTTGTTCATGGGGGTAGGGGGTAGGGGGAAGGGGACAGGGGTGGGGGAGGGGATAGCAAAATGTTCTGAGACAATCGTGGAATATGAAAACACTGTGGTTGAGAATTTTCTGAATCCTCTGTTTGGATGAGGCAATCTAAACAATATTATTTTTGAAGTATTGAAAGGATGCTACTCCATCACAGACTGTACACCCCCTAACCTGAGCAGTCCAGCAAGTTTCCGTGGCAATTTACCGCAACTAAAACATTTAACACTTCTGAGCAGAGAAAGACACTGTGAGAGTAAACTGTCTTGCTTAAGAACACAACACATTGACCTACCCCTGGTAATCAGGGCTGGGACATTGACCTCACAACCAAGATTCCACAGTGCCCACTGAAAAAGTGACCAACCCACCAACAGCATTTGTTAAGAAACTAAAAACTATCCTAATCTGCTGCAGTTGAACAATTTCTGTGACTTTTTGAAGAATTTTCAATCCAACTCATTCACAGCTAACTTACACATCCTTGCAGATTAGCTTATGGGAATTTGTTGCTATAGTATAATGTGGAAAACGTTTTCTGTGACACCAAATTAACGCACACAAGGTCTCTGAAATTCCAGTTTTAATGCTAACAATTTCACTTGCTTCTTACGACAACAAAAAAACAAAGGATGTCATAGAAACGTTCTGCACATGGTAAACTAATCTGAATAAGGTGAGGCCGCCAAGTCACACTCATCATGAGCTGTCACGCAATGCAAACAAAACATTCTGAACACCATAATGACTTCTTGATAAAACACTACTTTGTCATTCTCAACCTTTACAAATTTTTGCTTTGAAAAATGCTCTTGACACCATAAGGAGAAATTATATTGTATCATAAAAAAAATTATTGACTTCATCCAATAACTCCAAAAAATTAGTGGTTTAAACAGAGCCTTAAATAAGTTTGGTTCCATGAGGGTGGGTTGAAACTTGAAGCAAATGAACTTACTTTGATTCCTTAATTCACAGTAATCCTGTGTCTTAGTCCTAAATGGATTTCCATCATCAATTATTGCCCTTAAGCAACGACCCGGGTAGGTATAAAAAGATCCTTCTATATGAAGTAGTCGATGAGAGCATGCCTAGAAATAAATTGTGAAATATGCATGTAAAATGATACTCTTAATAATTTTTGTAAGTTGACTAAAGGAACAAAAAGATCTGACTCTTAAAAACTTTTGGGATATTTTTGAAGTTGAAAAAAAGTTCACTTCAAGGCGAATGGGTGGTTAATCATGGCGTCCAAGATACAATATTTTGATATCATTGGGCGAAACTTCATCTGCCCTGAAGGATATTTCAGGGGTTTCATTTTCATCCAAATTCTGTCAAGCTTGTCTCTCTTCAGTTCTTGTATAATTGGTGTATCCATACAATTTAATTTGCTGCCAAAAAGCTAACTTTCTGAATGAGTTTTCTTTGGCAGGCACAACATTGGCACTTTTTACCAAGACGAATGAAGAAATACCATAAAATGTAACCAATCAAAACTGAGGATTGGCTTTATTTCCCTGGCTCATGAAATTGGCCAAATGAATATAATTTGTGGTTGTGATGTATCAGGTGTAACCAGATTGCCATTTAACAGATTTAATTTACTTACCATAACATTAGCATCATGCCCTTCACTCATGACAGAGACTCCAAACCAACCATTTTCTTTCTGATCTCCATTAATGTTCCCTGCAAAACATGAATTATGAAGTAAATTTATGTCCCCATGGAATATTAGGGACCTTAAGCAACCACGACGGCGACGGCAACGAGGATGTGGAAAAACAAGAGATCTAATTGGCAGGACAATAGCTCAGCACGTGCATTTTGAAACTTTGTACATTTCTTAGCCGTCCTATGCAAAACAACAACGTGAAATAGCTAAAATTTGCATCGTCTGCAAACCGAAACTGCGACGGCAAATTATTTTAATTTCCATTTGGAACTCAACACTGCTTTTATACGTCATGCTGAAGTTGAGCTGTGGCGTCGCATGAGACAGTAGGCTCATGCAGCCATTTTTAAAATTTTAACTAAGAGTAGAAATTCATTTTTTAATTGAAGTCTTCCTTGGTGTTGCCGTCCTGACTGCTTAAGGTCCCTACTACCATCCTTTGAGGCAGATCTCTGATCATTCTGTAGATAAAAATATCCTCTGAAAATAATAATAAAAAACCTCTGTCAAAAATAATGATCATTTTTAGGGTAAAATAGTTTTGTCTGAAGAGTTCCACATTGGACATAAGTTAGCCGTCACCCAATTAGTCCGGAACTCAGTCAGTAAGTTTAAAGACTGACATTCAGTCAGTTACCCAATCAATACCAGAAGTCTGTCATTCAGTCATACAGTATGACAGTTGTTAGCCAGTCATCAGTCAGCAAGTCAAGCTGTTACTCAGTCAGGATGGCAGTAGAGCAGACAGTCAGGACGGCAGCCGAGCAGACAGTCAGGACGGCAGCCGAGCGGACAGTCAGGACGGCAGCCGAGCGGACAGTCAGGACGGCAGCCGAGCGGACAGTCAGGACGGCAGCCGAGCGGACAGTCAGGACGGCAGCCGAGCGGACAGTCAGGACGGCAGCCGAGCGGACAGTCAGGACGGCAGCCGAGCGGACAGTCAGGACGGCAGCCGAGCGGACAGTCAGGACGGCAGCCGAGCGGACAGTCAGGACGGCAGCCGAGCGGACAGTCAGGACGGCAGCCGAGCGGACAGTCAGGACGGCAGCCGAGCGGACAGTCAGGACGGCAGCCGAGCGGACAGTCAGTCTGTCTGTCAGTAAGACAGTCAGTCAGTCTTCCAGTGAGCCAGCCAGTCAATCATGGAGATTATCATTCAGTCAGTCAGGCAGTCAATCAACCCCAGAGTCAGTAGGCAAAACAGATTCTGTTCAACCATGTACCTGTCTCTCCCATTTTCTGTCCAACATCAATCAGACAGTCATGGCATTAGTCAGTCAGCCAAACAGGTCAGCTGTTTAATCGGAGATTATTGCAAGAAAATAATTGACAGTGAAACTAACTTCTCATATACCAGACTAAGTGAAAGTTGTAATTTCTGTTTACAAACCAAAACCATTATACTCTACAAAATATAAATCAGAATCCCACTGCATCTTCAAGCAGCCCCCTTTCAGTTGCCATGGTGAGTATCTTTCTATACAGACACAAGAAGTGTGGTCATGGTATAGTATGTCATGTTGTATTGCACAGTCTGTCCCAAACACTGTTTTATTTTTCATAGCACCTGAAATGTCATTTCTAGAAAAAGTTTTAGGATTTAGAGTAGCCAAATTGTGACTTTCACATAATTCGAGATTGAGACACAGATAGAACTGGATAGAAACTAAATAAATATTTTTGTCTAACTGAAAATGCAAAATACCCTTAAGAGCAAGTGTCATTAAAAAAAAAAATAAATAAATAAACACAGCCATCTAGAAAACACTTTAAAAAGTCCACACAAATTCTACATTTAAAATCAATAAATTTCTAGAATTTTCTAAATTAATCCACGATACATTCATCACTTGATATTCACACTGAAATTGTTAATATCCTGTACTATAATTGAGAAAACTCATCTAAGAGATTACCCCCAACAAAGTCAAATATTCACTTTGAGAAAGTTGCCTTCCTTTACATACCACCTATTGGGCAAATAATGGTAATTAAATTGGTAATAAGGGCAATCCAGGTGATTCCCCTATCAAATCCCAGTAGGATGATTGGACCATGCTGTGATGCCACATCAAAGTGATAAATAACAACTCAAAACCTGAGATCATGGAGGATGGCAATAAATATTTCCCTTCAGCTGTTATAGACCAGATATCCACATCATATCTCACTAGCATAATTTAGAAAGTCAAGCTTAATCAAACTCAAGTAATATGTTATTTGTGATAAAAAAAAAAAAAAAAAACTGTGTACACTGGTTTTAAAGATGATAAAAGGAAAGAGATGATATGATAAATAATGAATGACACCAAATGAAACCTGGGATGAAAAGAAAATCAGCAGAAATAATCAAACGACAGATAAAAGATTCTGACACAATAAATCAGAGGTATATTCTTTTATCATTTTTCTTTGTTCTTTTATTTTGCTTGTTCCCTTTTAAAAAAATAAATACTTGCCTTAAAAATGACAAGTCTGAGGGAATTGTGCCACTCAAGTAGCCAGCTGAGATCATTTAAGTATGATATTTAGACAGGATGATATTTTTTTTGCCTCTTCATACAATCCCCGCTGACAGAGAAGAATATTTTTGCACAACACTTAAATGTATTTACATTTCCAACAAAATGGTGAATGTATGATTGGCCAGAAATATAAGCTCTCCTATTAAGGCCGTGATACTTATCGCACGGAAATTCAAAACAAATTCTCGATGGCAAAAAAGCGTTTAAGGGGGGCAGAAGTTAATGAAGTAAGCGTGAAAGCAAACCATCAAACAAACAAAAAACTCTTTCACAAAGAGATAAAACGATTTTTCCATTAGCAGAAACGATAATGGGCCATAAAAGCCTAATTTCTGGCTGTCTACCATCGTAAATGTAGGAAATTCGCGATCTATTTTGATTAAAAAGTCCATTAAGGAAATCCGAGTTTTTGAACTTTCCAGAAATAATGTTCCAACCCTGCGATTAAGTCATTACGTTATTAGTTAGTTTTATTGATGGTGTGAGGCTAAAACATTACGAGAAAATTCTTGGCAATCAACCTAGACTAATATTATTCAACCTAAGAAACAAAAAACGTCAATATAAGATGATGACTTTAAGAAGTCCTTTGCATAAAAATTAAAAATGGGCCGCGAGCCATGCATAAATTCGCTTAAAAATGCAAACTTTGCTTCAACATCGTTTGCAGCTGCTTTGCAGGAAGCCGCAAAAATGAATTTATTTAACAATATCAGTATAATCGATATTGTTCTAACAGTGGCAGAAACGACGATAAGATGTCAGCTGTGTTTTCTTTTGTTTACCAAATGAAACGGCAACACAAAAGTCATTCGGTAAATAGTCATACAATTTTCCATCCAAGTAGTCGGCTGTTCGCAGCTGGCACAATAGAAGAAAAGTCATTAATCTACTCCCTAGTGAGCTCGCGTGAAAACAAAGGCAGTCCGAGAACACGGGATGGGAAAATTTTTTGTCGTGAGCATCTCTCTCCTTCTGTGCGCAGAAACAACAACTAAAAAGCTTAACGGTTGACGCATGCATGACAAAAACTAGTTGACAGTGTCAATTTGTGGTACTTTATAAAGAAAAAAGCACTTTTGTTTGAGATAAGTTGTTTTTACCTTCTTTAGTTAGCATTATTGACATAGGGATCACGAATTTGAAAACACCGTACACATTACATAAACCGCGGACCACATATTCAAAGTAGTTAAAATCAGAGGAAAGCGAAAGATCACTCTTTCATTGCTTCATCCAGGCAAACTTTCCTTTCCACGCGGGTTTAACGGGGCAGATTCAAATAAAATTTGAAATTTCCGAGGTTCAATAGTGAATTAGTTTAGCAGGTTCTCCCAGAGCTGACCAAAGAAGACTGTTTATCAATTTAGACAATAACGCTTGAATGAATTTTCTCAGATATTACAATGAACTTCATTCTCTCTACTGCCATTTGTTTGAAATTTAGAGACACCGGCTCAAAAAAAAAAAAGACAACAGTATTTCCGATGGAATTTAGGACATAGCAAGCGTGCATAAAAGATCACGTAGTTGAAATTGTCTGTCCGTGACTTCAACGACTACATCAGAAAGGAATTCATCGGAACGCGACAACGACAAACACGAAGTCATTTTAATTTTGAAACACTTTTGAGGACATCGAAGTCAGCTGAGAATCAAGCTTACCTTTTTTGTCAAGTTCCAACTCTGAGCACTGCGCATTTGTAGCAAAATCACATTTGTAGACAACTCCAGGACTTTCAATTTGCGGCAAAGCTGTTCTGTTGCCTTTAGGGGCACCGACCAGCATCCTACAGAACACACAAATATTCCACAATTATCCACAAGCTCGTCAAGTAAAAGGTAACCAGATAAAGCCATACTCCTACCAAGAATGATTTCTCTGCGGTGTAGAAAAATCTTTATATGAGTGGCTGGCAACCGAAAATCCAAAGTAGCTTCCCGTATCACCCCGTCTAATTACTGGTAATTCAGTCTCTAGGTTATAGCCGAAGGAATGCTGAATAATGCAGGACAGAGCGGCGAGAAGAAGCAGCATCTTGAACGCGAAAATGAAAAACAGATTTCCGGTTACTACTTTGCCAGTAAGTCTTAATCAGCAAAAGAACAGGTTAACATCTCGATTCGTTGCCGTGCAATCGGCTGCGTTACTTCATCACGTTACGCATGCCTGGCGGACGCGAATAATCGAAAATTCTCAACGTGACGCGGTCGCACCCAAATATCCTACGCGTTTTCAACCGGAAATCGCGCTAAAAAAGTCCGTCATCCAAACTCTTCCACTTCTAGATCGTTCTCGCTAAAAATGCTACTTTCGCTTGATAAAGGCACTTCATTAAGCCGCAATAATATGTTGTGTCAAAAATAATTCGAAGCGCGGTTGTGTTTGCAAATCATTTCGCGCGCGAAGTGTAAACTTATTGAAGAGGCTTGTTGATATTCCACAGTGAATCAACCAATCGCATCACTGACTTTCTACAACAGACTTTTACATCTTCGTTAATTTCGCCCCATAGTAATCAGAAATTAATATATAATTGCCTAAAACAGTAGAGTTGTCCGATAATTCTTACAAGAAATTCAAACTCGCTTTTATTCCAGGCCCCATTTTAGAGTTGTTCTCGGAATGTGCACAAGTGTTTATCTAAGGATTACAGAACAACAGGAAAGTAAAATCCTCTTGACTATAATGAACAGAAATGCCGTGTTCCTGTTTTTCATCTTTAGCCAGTAGTCTGCGGTGTGTTGTTGTGTTATGGTAATGTAACTTAGGGGGCTTTCAGATGGTTCCACAGCTCCTACTGATGGCTTAATGTCTCGCAAACTTCCTTCATTGAACAGGGCATTTTAACTTCAAGACTCTTTGTCTGTATGATTATATCGGTAAAAATCAAAGGTAAAAAGAATGGTCGATACCACTCGCTCTTTAAACATATGAACTCATATTTTCCTCATATCATGATGTACTTTTTCATTCAAATAATTGACTCTTTCGCTATACTTGTTCATGTATAAATGTATGATAAAATAATTGAAACCATCTCTACCACTGTAGGTAAACTTGCTACAGAAAGCCGATAAGGCTTTTCAGCAATTTTTCTTTTCTTTAATTCACCAACAAACAGGCCGCCCCTTAAAAATCCTTTATCGACGTTTTTTATCGATGAATACGTAAATTATAAAGGTTAAAAAGCCAAATTATCAAGGCAACTTTACTTAAGAAAAGTGAAGCGATAACCCAAACGACAAAGTCGCCGATGAATTTGATAAATTTTGTAATTAAAAAAATCATTTTCAGCTCCACAAATATTGAAACTCAGTTTAGAAGCTCATCAACAATTTGTCTTTTGCAAACGGACCAATTTAAAAATGTCAATCATTTGTTTGAATGGGTTTCTTTTTCCAAATTAGTGGAAAACTGTAATTACCATGGTTTTTATTATAATAAAACGGAAATAAACCACGGTGGGTGTTATTTGAAACTGAAAAGACTGATGGCAGATTTCAGGACAAAAAAGTATTGAATTCACTATAGATGGAGTCAATGATGAAAACTGTTCAAACTACCTTACTCAGGGAATTATTCCATGATCTAAAACAAAGAGAAATCCGCATGTAGCTAGACTTGAGAAAACCTTCATGATTTTAAGAAAAGTAACAAAGATAAGATTCTTTCAAACATGCATTGGAGATTAAGGTTAATCCTGATAGAAAAAGAGTACCGCTGATAAACGAAGCTAAATTTGTTAGGGAAACTATTTTAACCATGGACATCAATAAGTAAAGCAATAATTCATATACATAAATACAAAACGTGAATCATCTCTAAAAAAAATCACCACTATCTTTAATGATTGTACCGCTAATGAGATAAAGTTTTACCGTTTAACAGTAAATCAATGGAGAAAGAGTCGCCATAGCTCGGAGTTGCAATTGTAAATTACAAGTTTTTTTTTTTTTTACCATTTGTTAACCCGGCTAATAAAGAGGTAAAGAAGATTATTTGGGATTTTCTTTCGCTGATCAAAACACGTTGTAATCAAACCTGAAATTAAATCCAGGTTGTTATTGTGGGTTCGTTGCAAAACAGCTGCGATCAATCTCATCTTTTAAACTAGCTGTTGCCATTTTTATCCGACATTATTGACTATCACCCATCAGAGAAGCGCTGAAAAATCTACATTTTTGAATAAGCTTATGCAGTCAGTAAATTTTTATCAATCTGCTTAGTTTCTGGAAGAGTCAAGTTCGAAATATTTCGTAGGCAATTAATTAGAGCTCCTTTCCTAACTCGACCACACCCATCCAAAAAACGTTTGTCAAATCTGGTTCCTGGTGTATGAATTTAAAACAGCGTCCAGCTAAAATCATTTCAATCTATGCATTCACTAAACATCTAATTATATACATAATCATTTCACATTATGTTTTGGTGCATAACCTTGAAGTTTCTGACAACAGACATAAAAAGAAAAGTTCTGCTGATCAAATTTTTTGCAGGTGAAAGTATATTATTGTTATAATTCTGCAAGAAAGGCAGAGTGATACAGAAACCGGAAAAGCGGATAAACAAAATTAGTTTGAATGCTGTATGGCTTAGACTGTGTGATGCGGGAAATTAACGCTCCAAAAGCCGGAAAACTGGAGAAAAAGCAGTCGAGTGGAGGCTAACCTTATCGTAACTAATGTTACTTCCATCGACCCATGAAGACCAAACGTAGATTCCAAAAGGCGAAATCTATCAGTGAAGGCTGCGTTTACCAGATTCAATCAAGTTGCAGTCTCTATTATTATTCCGAGTCAACGACATGCCTGTTGAAACGATTCCCTGCAGATTACAATGTCTAACACTCTCTGTCTGTCTGTAGTTTTGTTTTTGTTCTTGTTTTTCCTTTTCATGTTTTTTCTTTGAGAATGTAACGCGCCTTATTTGTGGTTCGTTCCTCTGTTCGGTTTTCTGGGCGTGAAAGATCATAGTGACTTCTAAGAAAACTCAAACAGAAGAACGGGAACGAAAGGGAAAAGAGCAAAATATCTGTCAACTCTTCGACATTCAAAATTTTGGGTCACTCAATCTTTGATCGATTCAAATGATGAAAACTGCACGAGTTCCGGATTAGAAGCATTACCGACATTCCTCGGATATTAACGAGGGTTTCCGACGCAATGTCAGATAGACATCTTGTAGGGATGCCATCATGACCACAACCAATAAAAGCGGCTTTGTCGCGTGGTTGAGGCGTGGGGGTGAATGCTTAAAAATAGACCCTCACCTCGCACACTCTCGCAATTTTTGAAAGTCCTTAACCAGACACTCGCGTACTCGCGAGGTCATTCTCCTTGTATTTGAAGTTTTTCAGGAATTTTTTGTCGTTTATTTCTTGTTTGAAACCCTTATTAAGATGAAAAACGAAAACCGAGGCGCAAACTGGAAGTCGAGAGGTCTTTAATAGTCATGGTAGTGCCACCTTAAATTTTTTAAAGGGTGAAATTTACATAGCCTGTAACCTTTTTCATTTGAGCCCGTCAGCACTTTTAATAAGAAACTCAAGTTAACATCTCAAATTTAAAAGTATATTCTGAAAAGTGGACTGGTGGAGCGCTCGGCATAGACACGAGAAACGAACGCAAGAGAACAGCGTGTGTTGGTCTGAGTAACTAGAGATAAAACTAAATAAACTTACTTCTGCTTTTTGCCCTTTTCCCTAGTTTTTTATTTCTTTTCTAACAAAAGAATTACTTTAGGAGCCTTTCCTTCGTAGGGCAAAATGTTTTGTCTGTACGTTAAATGTCTCGAGGCGTTTTAACTTTCCAATTTGAATTGAATAGGAATAATGATGCAAGTGAAATCCATTTAAAAGAGAAACCAATTAAAAGAAATCACAACATTTTAAGTATTTACTTTTTTTTGAAGAATGACCTTATTTCCAAGTTCGCAACTAGCGCAGTTTTGATATATTTTCTTCATATGAATTAAACCAAAATCCTAAAATGATACTAAAGCAGATCTGAAAGATGGACAAATTGAACTTTCTCGATGTAGTCGACTTTACCGAAAAATAAACCATCAGATGCAAATTTGGAATTATCGATCGGAACTTGGCTTAATGGTTACCAATTTGCGCTAGAAATAGAGTTGCGCTTCACAAAGAGGATTATTGATCGTAGAACGACTCCAGCGGGTCTGTTCAGCTAACGCTTTCACAAACACCTTGATACCTTGGTTGTAAAGTAATACCAATAAAGCCCCGGAGGCTTTTTTCCTCCCAGAGGAAAATGGAAAAGGTTTGTTTTCTTTTTGAATATATGTGAGTTTGTGTTCTTTATTTTCCTGCGTACGGATGAGGATTTTAAATCAAAGGATGAGATTGCTCAATGATTTATATACATCATGAATTACTGATTTTCCGTTTCCATCAACAAAAATTGTCGCGACCAAAAGGAAACCAATAATTAACAGTTTTCAAATGGAAAAACTAAAAAAGAAAGACAAGAAGAGACTAAAGGGAGGAGGAGGTTCATTTTATTTCAGGGTGAAAAAAAGTTCACAGGAGAAAAGCGGAGATGAAACTTTTATTGGTCTCACTTGCACAGACTGGACTTTCGGGTTGGTTGATATGAAGAAATATAGACAAGGGGGAGATTTTTCCAACTTGGTAAAAATTATCTTCTGTTAAGACAGTTAATATATGGTGGTGACGTTGGTGCACGAAAAAATATCCCCGGAAGTAGTTGGCTATTAAGGATTCTTCCTTACGAGTGAAACCAGAAGCTTAAGACCTTAGCTTCTGGTGAAACTGAAAGAGTTGCATCTAGATAAAGAGAAAAAGCCACAACAGATACAATTAAATTTAAGACGGTGCTTTCATATTTAATTTTTCATTCGCACCGGAAAGCGATTGCAATGTTCACCGTTCGCATAACATTATCGTTCCCAGAGTTCTCGTTCTTTTGGTAACTTGAATGTAGACAAGAGGCCCTGGGTACGAGAATGTTCGAACCCATGAACTTGCGCATTATAGGTATTCCGCCGAATACGAGAGTAGTGTTTACTGAAGCTTCGGTTCAGAGTGTTTTCGTTCCAGAATAAAACTCAGAACAGCGTCTTCAAATTCGTTGTTTTGAGTGCCCTTTTGGAAACTTCCCTTCCCAGTGGACGATTTATCCTGCTTGGTACAGTGGCTCAACAATAGGAATATTGCGAATTTGCGTCTCGAATTCCTACCACAAATAAGTCTTTAAGACATTGTAGGTGAAACTGACAATGCAGGCACTTGCAAGGAGTAAATTCACTGAAAAAAGTCTCTGCGAAAAATTGCTTTATGTGACTAAAGACAATTGCAAGTCGCGGCGACTCATTTTTAGTGTACAAAAAAATACTGGTCTGAATTCGATCGCCGCTGGGTTGACAAAAATCAGTGCAAAGATGTTAAGGCAAATCGCCGTGTACGTGAAGCTAATTGTCGCAGCGACTTCTTGCCTACTGTCCTAACCAATAAGCATCGAGAAGACAAGATATTTACCGACTGGATCTGAATAAAAGAGAGTTCTTTTAAAAATCTGGCCTGAAGCAATTAGAG
Source organism: Stylophora pistillata (assembly GCF_964205215.1). Taxonomy (NCBI): domain Eukaryota; kingdom Metazoa; phylum Cnidaria; class Anthozoa; order Scleractinia; family Pocilloporidae; genus Stylophora; species Stylophora pistillata. The sequence continues at coordinate 28,789,488 of NC_142530.1, forward strand.
AAAGAGAAGCAAACACTGTACTGAAAAGAAATCGACTTTTCGTTTAGTTCAATTATAAATATTCTGGTACAACAAAATAAACTCAACTTATAATTAGAAACAATTCCACAGTCACTTTCGCTTGGAACGAAACCATTCACACATTCACTTACAAAATGGAACTTGTTCTAAATACTCAATAAATTAGAATTCATTCGGGCAACGATCTTATCAAACAATATATCAATTTAAATAAATTGACCCTAAAATTGCTAAAATTTGTGAACTATTCTCAATTATTTCTTTGCATTAGTTTTCCCGCTCCTTAACAAGAGAGGAGATCCTCTCTTGGCCCTAATATCTTCTACTACCCTCCTTTGCGGGAGGTTAACTAAAAGGTCTCTATTTTTATTAACTAGAGAAACCACAACGACCAAATGGTGAGAATCATCAGATCTTTCAACACCGAAGACGACGCCGATCCTCTATCATTGTCGATAAGACATCAACAGAAGGAAATTAAGAAAAAAACTCCTTATCTAAGTCTTATAGTTTTAAGTAACCCTATTTTAAGAGAATAAAGGCTGATAGTGTTTTTCTCGTTGCCATGTTCCCAACAATAACGTAGCTCCATTTTCTGCCTTTAAAAGCATACACAACCCACAATTCCTCTATTCGCTCCGACGAAGGGCTAACGCTCGAAACGTCAGCTTTTGTAATCGTTACGGTGGCCAAATTACCATTTCAACTTTGTTGATATATCCAAACTATTTTAAGAGAGTAACGTTAAAATCACTGACAAACCCACGGCCCTCCTTTTTTGCAAGTTATCAATCTGAAGGTAGTTCTTAATCTCTTCAATTACTATGTTTTAGGTTCATTTAGTGCGATAATCATTTCTTCCACGTCTGTCCATTTGTAATCTGTCTTTTCAACATTTCATGCAATTCCTCCTTGGCGCTTTCTGTTGTTTATTGTCAATTCTCGATTAGCCGATCAGTCACGCAATCTGACCCGTGTTCCTCCTTCTTCTCTCTTTGCTTAACTGTCTCGTTTTCGCCGTCGCTTACTTTCGTATCTTCTTCTTCTTCGACAATTTCGCCTTTGATGCCTTCGAACTCAATCTGCATGTCTAGGAAATTCAACATATGATCAGGTGGAGTATGTCCTTAAAATAACTCGACTAAAACACATTTAAAAGTCCGAAAGGGACCTTATAAGGGCTGCATGTAAATCTCGCATTTACGTAACTAGCTAAAAAGGTCTATTAAGGTCGGTGCCTGTCATTGCCACTGCGCAAAGGGGATGCGCATCACGCCATGGTCGTGCGTCGTGCAACAAAAATCTAAAATTTAAAAGTAACACATGACAGGTGAAAATTTCAAAGTAACTTTATTGGTTTTGTTACATGCTTTTGTACCGCACCTGTTCCAGCGATGGCCTTGGTACCCTCCGTGGGGAATTCGTAGGGCTTCACGTCCCCTCCCTGGAGAGTAAGAAGTACTAATGGTAATACGCTTTCATAGCCGAGCGCAATACACTGACCCTCCCCCACGGGATGAATTGCTGTCACCTGCAAAAAGTGAGAAAAAGGAATAATTCATATGATTAAAAATTAAGAGCGTTTTCGGGCCTTTCGACACCTCGCAAAGGGTTTTCTAAGGAATTCAGCTCAGAAATCGACTCACAACAGGCAAAGTATTTAACTGACCTCAAATTTGAGCTAAAAAAAAAAAGCAATGCAGTCCTCGCTATAAGACTTAACTTGCCCCTACATACGTAAGAAGCAAAACAGTATAGCTCCTTCTGACTTGTTCCCAGTCTTCTCATCCTTTTCCCGCGGGGTCACTCGTGACTCGAAATACCCACGACGGAGGGGATGATGGGAAGGAAGAAGAGAGAAAGACTGTAGAATCTTCGTTTCTCCCATCTGTCCCTGTGCGCATCTCTCAAGCACTTACGTCGTTGATATTTTTAAAGACTGGGGACAGCGATTTTTGCACCTAAGTGAGAGCTCGTCTTACCTTATCTGCAGTGAATGTCGCCTTCTGTGCGCCCGCTCTCATGTCCCACATGATCAGCGTCTTTTCGTCATAAGAAACCACGACGTCTCCTTTGGAAGCTATGATGTTGATTCGTAAATTACTGAAATGGTTGCTGGGAAGAATATGAATAGGGGTCCCTAGATTGCGAGAAAACAGGCAAAAACTCATTTAATATAGAAATACTTGGTAGGTTTTTAAAGATACGATATCAATTTAGGAAACACCGAACGCGTAAGTCAGGAAAGAGTCAGCTTTAGTGATGTCGCAGCTTACAACAGGGTCCAGGTTTAGCCGTGCTGGGACGCCAATGGACTAACTACGGAAATACTTTTGGATGCTCGAATTCATACCCCATGACAGGAGAGCTTACCTTCCTCGATGTCCCAACAAACTATGTTCAAGTCTTTATGTGCTGTAATCGCCCGGGTGTTGTCCAAAATTGTCACAGAGATTGTGTCTGTATCATTTGAGTACCGCAAATCGTGCAACAATTCCTCTGAAATTTTAAAACACACTGTTATGATTGACATACACATTCCTTGAAATGATCTTTGTGTTGTTATATAGTAGCGCGGTTTAGGAGAACAAGCCTAATGAGTCTTGGAGTTCAGAGAAACCAGCAGAAACCAGCATTTTTCCAAAGTACATTTTCGTACAACTGTAAACACCATTTCAAACGTCCAGCAAGGACGAACACTCTGAGTAAGTAGTTTCCTAGATCTCAGTTTACTAACAAATATGGCAGAATTATCGCGAGAAGAAAAATACCTAGTCATACTAACTTTTCCTCATATCCCACACCGCTAAAAACTTGACAGGGCTCCCTTTTTTCCCTTCCTTCGTACTGGACACGAAATAGTCGCCGTCCGGCGTAAACCCTGCGTGTGTCATTGATTGTCTCTCACACCCCTCCCTCTTGATTATAAAAATTTGCTCTCTAGTCTCCAGGTCCCACACGTGCACTTGGTCGGTCGGCTTGGCTTCATTCCATGCGACGATTGTTCCTTCTGAGTTCACCAGAAATGAACGGATATCTTGCTGAGGCTGGCCTGATTTTAACATGGCCACTTGGTCTCCCGTTTCGATGTCGTACAGCATCAAATTCTTGCGATCATGCGAGTAGGTAAGTATTTCAGTGTTATCGTTCACAACACAAATATCGTCCACACCGAGCAGATCATAGGGAGGGATTTTTCCTTTGAGGACGTTGACAACCTTCCACGTGTGTAAGTCCACAATCGCTACGTTTTCTTTAACGCGAATAGCAGCTCTTCTGTCATTGATGATCTGAAGGTAACTTGTTGTTATGCCAGTAATTTTGCGCAGTGGTAACATGGTCGCCAAATCCCATATAGTCACACAGTAATTGTCAATCCCTAATCGCCCCAGTGTTACCAAGTGTCGAGGATCGCCAGGAATAGAATAAATGTTTAATACTGTTTCGGGTTTTTGTACTTGTCGATGAACATCTTCACGAGTTAAGTCCCATACTCGAACGACATTGTCGCCGCCCGATGTTAAAATAACGTCGGAGCCGACAGCAAAAACCCTCGACACAAAATTAGGGTGTGGTAGGACATCTTTTCTTTCACCGCTTTCGAGATCGAGGAGGGCGACTTTATTTTCTTTGGGAAACATAAGCATGCCCTCGTCGGGATCCAGGGACAAGTTTCGAATCCAATCGTCTACTTTGCATTTGTATGTCCGCAAATGCTCACCACTGTCGACCGAGTACAAATCTATCTTCATTTTCTTGGCAACAAGAACTTCGCTTTCAGATTTCATTGTTACTTGGGTAAGATGAAGGAATTCTTCTTCGTCCTTCTCAGTAAAAACCTTGATCGCATGAAGAATTTTGTAGTCAGACGTGTCGATCACCTTCAAAGAGTTTTCATCTTCTTTTGAGTTGCATAGTACGGTGTCGTTCCAAGAGGTTAGTAAACTGTTCTGACCTGCGCCACCGACTGGATTGATGCCTGAAAATTGGTGCAAAAACTTTCCAGAAGCAGAAATAACATGTAAGCCTTTTTCTTTGAGGAAGACTACTTTGGATCCCTTTTCGCCGGCTAGTGTAAACGGAGGACAGCCCTCAAAGAACTTGATTTCCACTCTATTATTCAAATTCATATCAGAAAGAAACAAATCTACATTATTACCAGAGACCTGTGAAAATCACAAGGTACTGAATCTTCGATCGAAAAAGAGTGTCAATAAGTTGCGACTTGTTGCAGTGGGTAAGGCGTTGATTAATGTCATTAGAACAAAAGATCATATCACAAAGAGCCAAGACCATTCAGAGTAAAAACTCGAACAGTGAAAGAAGCGGGGATAAACGAAAGTGATCTGGTAACGGAGGTCAAGGGTTTGACCTCTGAATCCGCTGATTGGTCTAAAGGGTGGTGCCAAATCATAGAGCAAATTAATGTAAAACTAATCTACTCAAGAATCACAAAAGACTTTTTAAAAACTGAGAACATCGCTGGCAAAAACATTAACATGGCAAAAACATAACTGATCCAAGTAACCATTACCTTTGAAGTATTTCACCAGTTTCAAACGAGATCAAACTAATTCCAGTTTTGGAGGACACAATGATGACGTCATCATCACACCCACACGCGATCGTACCAATTTCCTCCCCAGCCTCCGGCACAGTCAGGACCAACGAGCCGTCGCTATTGTCCCAGACTTTGACGACTCCCTCTTGTGAGCCTACACCGAAACAATGAACAATGAGCTGGGATCTTGTTTGCAGGTTTCAAAAATAACCGATTGGTATAAAAAGTAGGTTTTTACTTCACGTGTAAAAACTAACCAGGCTTGAATAGAGAAACCGAAGTTATATTTGATAAGGAAAAAACCGAACTCTCGTATTTTAATAGAAATTTAGAAAGAATCGCGTTAAATTAACAAGCATTCTCCCCTGAATTTTTGGGATGCATGGATAATATTGTAGTACCTGAGACACTTTCAAACGGGACGAAATCGTCAAAGAAGAACTACAGAAGTCCGATTAGTGTAACTAAATCGGCCGCAAAGAAAATTGCATACATATATAAAAGGAACTGATCTTTCAAACTAAGCCTGAAATTACCCAAGAAAATTTGAAAACAAAAAAAAATTGGTTAGCGAGCAAGGAAAGCAAATACCTGTAACAACGAATTTTCCGTTGCTTGTTGCTGCCAGTCCATACACCACACTGGCGGAGTTAACTACGAGTGTGTGAACCAACTGTCCACCTGGAGGGGTAAGGAAACCTCTGGACGGAATGAGCGCCGGCTCTGGAGGGTTGCGAGAATCCTTGACTAGTTTAGCTAGGACCTGATGATGATAACGTGTGAGCCATTATGAACGCGGGAAAACATGTAACCAGCGACATGCGCGGGAAACATCTAATCGATAACATGCGTGGGAAAACATCTAACCGGTGACATGCACGGGAAGACATGTAACCAATGGCATGCACGGAAAACGTATGACCTTACAATGAAGGTACTGATTTGCATAGAGTGGTAGACTTACCGGGGATAGATTGGTTGGAACTACATGAAATGGATCCTGTACTTTACACTGCAAAAACAACGAAAAAATAAAGTACAAAACAGTTAAGAAGCTTTCAGAGACCAACTCTACTAAACCGAACAAACGAAACGAAAACAAAGGGATGCATAAAAGCTTTACAATCAAAAAGACCTATTAAAGCTAAAACATAGGACAACACTACCCTGTAATGTGAATGAAAAAAGATTTTTAGGCTCTTTTTTGTAAAATGTAAATACAAAATCGTTCGATCAGTGTGTAAAACGTTGTGAATTATAGAGGTATACGTTCGGATATAAAGATACCCTTTGGTACTGCAAACGAAAGACGAAATAAACATTTCGACTGCAAACAGGACCCTTAATAGCTTACCTCATAAAGCCTGCCTACAAACTGCGCTGCCAGTTGGTTGGGGTCGCTCAAAATAGCGTCTTGTGCGAGTTGGAGAGTTTCTGCAACAGCGGCAATGTCTGAATCATTGACGGCGTTCATAGCGGAACGGAAATTATCCAGCACTGATCTGTAGATTTGAACAACATATAATAATTAAAGTATTACTTGTAAAAAAAAAAAGACGGCAGTTGTGATTGTGAGATTCGAATTTATTCTATCGAACAAACTAAGCTTGCAAACGTGAACAGCAAGAGTAAACACACGTGACCTAGATTTTCCCGCCATTTTTACGTTTGCCGGTTACGCTTTGCCGTTTCTATGTGAAAGTAACCTGTTTCGCGTTCGCCGTACATGTGAGATTTTCTTCACTTTTCTCTCACATAGTAGAAGTTAATTGCCGGAAAAAGGGCACCAAAACTATTCCTTGAAAGGCATACGAGGGCGCCTTTAAATCCACCATGACGTGGAGCTTACGGGAAGCTAAAGCAGCAAGATTCGCGCTATTTCACGTGAAACGTGAAAGAGCAAGCTGTCGTTTGCCGTTTCACGTAAACGCGGTGCTAAATATTTCTATATATTTAGACGTTCATTATTATTACGTGCGTTTCTTCGCCAGCGGGAAAGTATGGGGTCTTGACTGAGGAACGTGAACCGTGAATTAGTCGTCAAGGGATCTAGGACCAATAATTTTGAGCGCCAGACCTCTGGCAAGTTACTCTTCCAATCGTCCCAAACTTTCCCGCCGGCGGAGACACGCGCTAAGTGCAGCGCTGATAATGAGTGTATGCCCGCTGGCTAGAGCAAAATTAAAGACTTCTTCACATCTACATTCTTACCTCAATGTACGCACCTCTATCTTGGTACTTAGCCACTCAAAGTTACAGAGAACTTCACTTTTTAACTCGCCCCATCTCTGGCTGCGAATCAGTTGGATGGGAAGTTCGTGAAGTTTTCTTAAATTGTATCGACCTTTGGACAATAACAGGGGCTGTCCTGAAATACTCGCCAAACGCACTTGCTTGCCGTTAATTACGGTCATTTCTTTGGTATCTTCCTCTGTAAACAAAAAGAATGTTTCTTGACGAGAAACCGTGGAGTTACCACACAAAAGGTGCTGTTTTAACGGTACCTGATGTAATTCCCTTTGGTTTCCGTTTACTATAAGATTTGCAGTGGGCGATAGTGGTTAGAGCAATAAACTCTGGAATCGGTTAATGGGCGTAAAAGTGGAAACTTCAAAAGCTTGATTTGTATGCTAGAATCTAGAGGCAAGAGGACCCTCCATTTTCACCGAAAAATGTTTGCTCCTGAAATGCATTACCCTTAGCATGATTACTTACCAACAAAATTTCTTCCCAAGAAGTAATCAGCAATATGGGTGTGTAAACGCTTCTTCTCCACTGCATCTGACAAGTATCTGTCTTCCGCAGCCTGAACAAACTGACGGTGATACCAGCACGTAACCTGAGTTCCATCCGCCCCCCTGTCCACTAAGTAAGAGGAGAGATCCGCCCTTATTCTGACCCACAGCAAGGGGGGGAGACGCCTGATAGGTGGGGTCCAGTACTGGAAAACGTCATGAAGAAGATCTTCATCACAAGACAGGATATCCTCAAGTTCATTTGTAGCGAGACCAAGAGAAGCTGAATATAGAGGGAGAAAATGAAAATGCGCTCAAAACAAAACCAATATCTCACGACTTTCCACCAAAGAACACAACATAAGGAGCCAGTAGTGTTTGAATGTTTGTCCACTCATTTGGTCTATAAAGATTTGTCAAGCTTTATGCCGGTTGCCTATAGTATGGTTTTCCATACTATGGGCACCTGTCACCGATGCCTCCCTGCGGTCAGCAGTTTGCCGCCAAAACTTCTTCTTCCCGTCCTTACTTCCTGCAATGATTTCACCCCTTTGCCGGAGAATTTTCAAGCGAATCTACGAAATAACATTCAAGTTACCTGCTGTAAGATATCCAAGCGCGCGTCGCACAAGAACCTCGCCATGGCTAATTTCGACTCTTTCCAAGAGCTTGTCGATAGCCTTTCGTATGGTTGTTTCTAAACAAGTTTCACTGACAGCGGAATATGATCTCCAAAGTCGAGTCTCGTCATACGAGATCTTTAGAAACAAAGGAAGGGGACACATTTTGAAGGCGTCTTTGAGAACCTGCAGCTGATGGTCCTGGAGGGTCCTGTTCTCCGACTTCAGCCAGTTGGTCAATATGTCACTCACGTCGTCTGAAGACAGTTCAGGGACCGAAACGAAACATTTTGGATTTTTGAAGAGTGCCTGAAATATAACATTGATTACTGAACAAGCGAGTCAGAAATTCAAGAAAATTGAACAGCTCATAATCATGCACATTTCGAAAACAACGCACAATTCACAATTGCCGATCAGAACAAAAGAAATATATTACAAACAGCCCACAAGAACTCAAAGTAAAATCGAGTAAACTGCTTTGAGCACGGGAAAAACGAGAGCGATTAAGGTGCGATTGGTTTAGTTTAGCATCTTATTCAAGGCTTCGGGGTTGACCTGAGTTTTCTCGACCCAACAAAGAGAGAAACAAAGCAAAGCGAAATAGAATTTATCTCAAATCAATTAACAATTCCTTTCGGTAAAGGTAACGAATCTGATCCAACCGACGCGTCGGCCGACACACTACCGACACACCACCGATGCTGTACAAACAGCCGCTGTCGAACCTGGCTTTTCGAACCTGGTTTTTCGAAGGTTCCAACATCCCGCTGAGTACGTGGCTTCATCTAATGTTCCTGTGGGCTATCAAGGCTTCCGGAAGTAACATCGCCAGACTGACTAGCCTTTCAAAGCCTATAGTGATCCGTGCGCTGAGCGACTTACGAACGGTATGTTCGACGGAAATTATGAACGCTGACATGAAGATCGGAGGTACAGGAAAAACAGTGGAGATCGACGAGTCGAAGTTTGGAGCCAAGCGAAAGTACCAGCGAGGCAGAGTCTTTCTATAAGGTCCGGCCAACGTGTCGGCCGACGCGTCGGTTGGATCAGATTCGTTACCTTACCCATTCCTTTCGATGCTCGATTAAAAATTGCTTAGATAAGTAACCCTCTCTCAATTCTGGTTTCTTGCTCTTTTTGATTTACTCGTACTAGCTTCCTTGAAAATGTCTATCAATAAATTCGAGATATGCTTTTAAAATAGTTTTATAATACTTCAATTTCCAGTCATGCTCACCTTGAGAACTGGAAAACATTTGTATTCTTGATCAGGGAGAGTAGATACGATAAATTTGACATGTAGAGGAAGCTTCCTGGGAAACCATGTTAATTTCCAAGCTCCGTGCAGCGGAGAAAGTTGATCCAGAGAATCCAAGATAACTACCAATGGATTATCTTTAGTCGCACTGGACAAAAAACTTGGGAACTGATCAAACACTCCCTTGGACGACTGAGTTAAAAAAAAATGATTATGATAAAAATGGAATCATTGCAATCAGCAGTGGGATCTAGTTTAAAAATTTACCAGATTCAACGTGAGAGGAACAATCAAAGCATTTTCCGGGTTCAATTTTCACAAGTTGGTGCTAAAATTTTATTTTTTGAGGTGAAGCCATTTTAGGAGACCGATCCTCAATTCGAGAGATTTAGCACAGCGTTTATGTGAAACGTGAATAGCAAGAGTGACAACGTCATCGCGTTTTCCCCTCCATTTTCATAAGTTTGTCGGTTGCGTTTTGCCGTTTCTACGTGAAAGTAGCCTGTTTCGCGTTTGTAGTGTACGTGAGATTTTCACCCCTTTATTCCCTCAGAAAAGAAGTTAATTGCCAGAAAAAGGGTACCAAAACTATTCCTTGTAAGTCATACAAGGGCGTCTTCAAATGCACCATGACGTGAGCTAATACGCGAAGCTAAAGCAGTAAAGTTCACGCTATTTTACGCGAAACGTGAAAAGGCAAACTGACGTTTGCCGTTTCAAGTGAAGCGGTGGTAAATCTCTCTAATGACGGCCTTCTCGCCGAATACATCAAGTGAGGGTGACATATCTTCGGATCCAGAGTATTTCCCCGGAGTGGTTGATACTCACACGAGGAACTTTCGTTGTGAGCTTGTAGACGTGTTTAATCTGTAGCATGACCGACTTCAGTACTCGGAGGATGGTGGAACTTTTGGGTGTTGTGCCAAGAAACCTGCGAATTGATAATTGTCGAACTTTTACCTTTTAACCCAAACTGTTTCACAAGTAAAGCATCACTGTTATAACAATAACAACGATGATGACAATAGTTATATTGTATTGTAATTATATTATATAGTTATATTAAAAAAATTGTCTTGCCAATCATTACTGAGTCGGTAATTTACTTCCAGGAAAACATTAATTAAGTCAAGATTGCCATAAATTTTTTTCTGAAGTTTTGATTATTTGGCGAAGGAAAAGTGGGGAAGCCAGAATGAGAAGTTTTTCCCAAAAAAGTAACAAATATTCACCAAAGTGGAGATAGATAGATGTTTCAGTACTCACATAAAAAGTGAGATAATGTAGCAAAAAAAGATGATTTTAACTCATTTGTTCCCGTAACGACTATAACAAATTTGGTGTTTGAGTAGCCAATCAGAGCGTGCCTTCAACCCTATCCACTATCTTAGTATAATACTAATTCAAGTTATAAGTTTTAAAGTGGAAGGTGTGCATTCCCCAGTCACAATTTCATAGGAAAAAAACAATAATGTAAAAATAATGTAAAACCAAAAAACAATAATGTATATAAATTATAGGGAGAAGTTCCATATTAATCACTTTTGGGGGTTAAGGATTTAATATGAACGCAAGAAGTGTTTTATTACCTGAGACATATACAACCTTTCTGATCCAACAATTCGCTTATAGACTTGGCTGCCATGGCAATAACAGCCGTTTTGCCACAACCAGACTTTCCATGAATCACCAGTGGGTATCTACTTGGGCCTCTAACATAATCCTCAATTTCCTGTGAGTTAATGAATTTAAAGTCACCACATGTCTATCTCTGCATTGACCTCAAAAAAGTTTTCGTGGTGGGCTTTAAGTGAGACATGAAAGTGTTAAAACCCTTTGAGGTTAATCATGTGCAGGTCATGAGACTAATGAAGACTGTGACAGTGACACAAGAAAATGATGATGCTACAGAAGCTTTAGCTAGTAAATGACTGAAACAAAGGGTCAAATTTAAGGGATATCAGATGTAATTTGCATTAGCAAGGAGTTCTTATTAACCACGTTTTATTTGGCAAGGTTCTATCCTAAGATCATTGATTCTTGACAAGTAATCCCAATGTTTTTACCTCAACTGTTGACTTTCTTCCATAAACAACTTCAAGTTTCCTCTTACAAAAGAGTGTGTGCTGCACCACTTCAGAATAGAGTAAATTGTCTGTTTCAGCCACTTTGTGCTCAGATATACCCTCTGATATCATATCCTTTATCTTGTCCTCAAAGTCTTTACAAAATTGATCAAGATATTTCTTGTGTTCATCAAGACTTGGATCAATACCTTAAGATAAAAACAACAGTTATTGATTTTATTAGTCATGTGAAATACTACATGTAAGATCCCATTGTGGAACAGAGGGGAATAAGAGGCTGCCTGGCTCTTTCCAATAAAACTGGGATTTGGGACAGCTGCCAGCTGCCCCATTTTTGATAGTGGGGAGGAGGCAGGGGGGCAAATTTGGTTCAGACAACAGATACTTTCTTTTTGCAGCAAATTACTTTTCTTAACAAGCATTAAAAAAATGAATCAACGAGGTAAGTAGCAATATAAAATTCCAGCATTAGAATGATTTTGGTGTCAGACAAGTAGTAATATAATCCAAAGGTCTACAGCTTTAATAAAAGGGGTTCAGACTCCCCTTACCTTAAAGTCCCTATTGACCCTCAGAGGTTTATATATATTTCGATTCTTTGTGTTATCACGATTAACCTCCAAAAAGATTTTTTGATTGATTAAATATTTCCCGAGATATGCCACCTCAAAGTTTGTCCTTTAGCCACGCCCTTTTGATTTGGCCGGGCTAAGTTAATACTGGTAACTAAAAGGCCGCATGACGTCACAGCAAGAATGTCTTTCGATCAATGTACCTACATTCACTTGAATGTGCCTTTAGACGAATCTGGTGTATTTGAGCAACCAGCAACCACGCAACGAGTTGGCACTTTCACATCATTTTACAGCAATAGAAGTTAACATTCGTTCATCAATTTATAGCAATAGAAGTTAACATTCGTTCATCAATTTATAGCAATAGGAGTTAACATTTGTTCTTGCTGTGACGTCACTCCGCCCAGTAATTCTCTCCCAGCCAAGTCAAAAGGGAGTGGCCAAAAGAGTAACTTTGAGGCAGCATATCTCGGGAAATATTTAATCAATTGCAAAAAATTTCTTTTTGGAGATTAATCCTGATAACCCAAAGAATCGAAATATATCTAAACCTCTGAGGGTGAATAGGGACTTTAACCACGACAGCTACCCAAATACCAAACTACAGTGTAACTATGATCATTATTGGGGCATAGAAAATTTAGTGAATATTACAGGGAGGTTTTATTCAATTTAACAATGTTCCAAAACAAGAAATAAAGAAACAAACAAACAAAAAATGTGAATTTTAATAATTCTATGTGTATTGTATTTTTCATTTAATGAAGCCTGAATATAAATCCATTCACATTATGTACATTTATCAGTTAAATAAAACATTGTGCAGAATAGATAAAAATACTATTCTTTACCATTTGGTGTCCAAGTAACATCATAGGTGAAAATATTTTCAGTATCCATAGCTTGCTTCATTTTTTCATTTTTCAAGTTGTGTAGAAGAGCCTGGGGATGGGTGCCATCAGCAAGACAAACGCCATCAGGACAATTATCAGTATATTTTAACACTTCTGGGTTATCTGCATCAGAGTCTAGTCCATTGATTGTACGGTGAAACCAGACACAAGATCGTTTTGGGTTTCCAACTTCTAAAAGTCCCCGTTTAATTTCTTCTTCAGACACTTAAAATTGATGCAACAGATATTGAAAATAAATAGTCTCAAAGACAATAAACTAACGTATATGAGAACGATCCTTCGCAGTAAAGCACTATTTGAGCAATAGTGAAAATCAGACCTGAAAAAAATTTCAGGCCTGTACGGGATTCGAACCACTGACCTCTGCGATACTAGTGCAGCGCTCTACCAATTGAGCTAACAAGCCAACTGGGAGCAGGCCATCAAGTTAATTCGATATAAACCCGTAGATGATAAATCAAACAACAACAAACATATGAAACATATGTGTGAACTGCGGTTATGAGACGTATATGAGAACGATCCTTCGCAGTAAAGCACTATTTGAGCAATAGTGAAAATCAGACCTGAAAAAAATTTCAGGCCTGTACGGGATTCGAACCACTTGTTAGCTCAATTGGTAGAGCGCTGCACTAGTATCGCAGAGGTCAGTGGTTCGAATCCCGTACAGGCCTGAAATTTTTTTCAGGTCTGATTTTCACTATTGTTCAAATAGTGCTTTACTGCGAAGGATCGTTCTCATATACGTCTCATAACCGCAGTTCACACATATGTTTCATATGTTTGTTGTTGTTTGATTTATCATCTACGGGTTTATATCGAATTAATTTGATGGCCTGCTCCCAGTTGGCTTGTTAGCTCAATTGGTAGAGCGCTGCACTAGTATCGCAGAGGTCAGTGGTTCGAATCCCGTACAGGCCTGAAATTTTTTTCAGGTCTGATTTTCACTATTGCTCAAATAGTGCTTTACTGCGAAGGATCGTTCTCATATACGTCTCATAACCGCAGTTCACACATGTTTCATATGTTTGTTGTTGTTTGATTTAACAATAAACTAAACATTTAAAAAACACTGAATGATCTAATTAATGTCCCAAGATGCTAGTAAAAATTTGCAGTCATGGCAAAAAGAGAAAGAAGTTTTTACCTGAGATTAAAATTCAGCTGCAACATTCAAAGAGCATTGAGTCAATTTACCTGATGTGACATATTTCTGCCAGATATCTTCCTCGTTTAAGACTTCCTTTGCAGCTTGTAGGAGAAATTCTCTCATCATGTTATATTCACTCTCCCATTGTTTCTGTGCTTGTTCTCTGAGGGATAGATCACAGCTATCATTGAGGAAGTTTGGTATCCAAGTTGTTACAGGCTGGAGAATGTATGATACAGGAAAACAGTTTTCATCCTCCTTGTACCACCTGCAATCAGGAAAACAAATCTGCATGTTCATATCAGAGTTGTATGTCTTTGACAAAAGATAAAGATATAAGAGCCGGCCGTCACCATATTAATATGTGCCTCGTGAGTATTTAATGGCACCTGTGCTCACAAAAGGCCTTTAAATATACAGTCATCTTAAACGCTGTAATACAAAAAAAAAACCACCATATCTTGATAGGATTGTGGAGATGCAGCTTTCTTACTTGATAAGAAGTTCATGTATTTGATTGTCAGAGGCTTTACTGAGAATTAACTCAAACTCCTTAGCAGTAATTGAAGGCATCAATGGGCGATAACCATACTTTTCTGACAGCAAAGTCTGTAAAAAGAGAAGTCTATAACCAAATATACTAGAAATAACTCAAGACATGTAAAGTAGATTCTTCAAATAATGTATTTATAAGCATTTTAAAAAATAGATGGGTTTTACATAATTACACCATTAAATAGATACAATGGCAGTAAATAGTTTTAATTGGAAATAAAATGATGCTTCAGTTACTACATGTAAGTATAATGTTGTTTTTATAAACAATAAAATTAGTTTTCAATCAATCAAAACACTCACCACAAAATTTGGTCCAACAGAGATTTCTTGACAAGCTTTGATTTCCCGTAGACATAGCTGAGTTGTCATGTGTGTATCTGTAGCATCATCTCGTACTCCCCAGCGCATGTCTACAACCTGAAGTAAAAAAAAACAACAATCCTAATATCAGTGCTTAATTTGTTAAAAGGAAGTAATGCAGCATATTTAGAATTATCCTGTTAGTGAAATGTATCCGTCACAAAATAGTCTGTAAGTGGCAGATAAGAGCTAATTGCAGATAATTGGCTGATGGTTGGTCAATGATGGTTGGTCAATGATGGTTGGTCAATGATGGTTGGTCAATGATGGTTGGTCAATGATGGTTGGTCAATGATGGTTGGTCAATGATGGTTGGTCAATGATGGTTGGTCAATGATGGTTGGTCAATGATGGTTGGTCAATGATGGTTGGTCAATGATGGTTGGTCAATGATGGTTGGTCAATGATGGTTGGTCAATGATGGTTGGTCAATGATGGTTGGTCAGTGATGGTTGGTCAGTGATGGTTGGTCAATGATGGTTGGTCAGTGATGGTTGGTCAGTGATGGTTAGTCAATGATGATTGGTCAATGTCAGTCTTGATGCCTTGACACTGATGGTTAAAAACATTTTGCAGACATCAACTGACTACTAGTCAAGTGTCTGTCACCCTTCAATCAAGTAACAACCAGCTTCAGTATCCACCAAATATTGACAGACATCAATCACCTAACATCAATTAGTGCTGACGATCACATCTACCTTTTGTGCATGTGATCCCTTCATTAATAAACCTGTTCAGTACACATTCAGGAGATCAGAGAATTCTCTTAGTTACTGCACAGATTTCTCTTTGAAAATTTTCTAACTTGAAGGCTTACGCTATTTTTCGTCAACATGTGGAGTATGACCTCCTGTTACTGTAAATTAATACATTGTACTCCTCACATGATATTTCTCATGATTTGTAAACCTTGATCTGCAGATTGGTTTCTAATAAGCAACAAAGAATGTGCTATATGATCTAAAGAACACTCAATTTTTGGATTCTACTTAATAACTTTGTGGTTGGTGAATGATCCTGTAGAATCCAGCCACTTATTACAAGATCTTTCATTAATTGCTATTCAGTTAAGATTTACCTGGAATTCGTAGCCTTTCTTCTGACAAAATTGTCTCAGTTTTGGATACACATGCTCCATGAGAGCATTACGCTCATGTTCTGTGTCTACAATTAAGTTAGAAAAAAATAAAGCTAGTTTATCCAAATAATTATTATAACACAAGAAAGAATAAATATGACCTGCAACCATCTTCAACATACCTATAACCTACACACTAGATGAAAGGATCTTACATGTTCCTCCTCCATTTTTTTCAAGTTGTCGCCCCTTTTAGCAACTAAGCAAACTTTAAGGTGGCATTCCTTACCAGTGAATGTGGAACTCAGAAAGATGCGAATGGTCCTTGAATTTAGAGGGTAGTTTTCTTCTATCAAACCTTTTAAAACTCTCTCAACCTTTTGACCTAAATCAGATCTAAAAAACAAAAACATCTATTGACTATTATAATGATTATTTTAGGAACAATTTTCATCTAATTATATATTAAGGAAACTGGTTACCTCTTTACAAATGCTAATCTCCCCTTAAAGGCTCACATATTTATGAAAGGAACTTATTAAGTTACTTTAAAGCCTGTTTAAACTGCCAAAACAACCTCTTACCAAAGGCCTGTTAACGTATCAAAAATGGCATGACATTATTATGTACAAAACTTGATTTTTGAGACCAAAAGGACTTGAAATACATGTAACTAAATTACTGAAACTGAGCTGGGTAACATAACTCGAATCACATTACTATGTGTTTCAAACTTACCCGGTTGAAAGTTGGACACTTTTACTAGCAACATTTAGTTGGTCATTATCACTGATTGTACATGTAGCTTTCTTTGGTGCAACAGTTTTTCTGGCTGGTTTCTTTGCCTCTGAAGTTTTCGTGACTTTGTTTACTGTTGATTTGCCTTTATCACCAGATTTTTCTGGCTTTACAGGTTTCGGAGCAGTATTTTTTGTTTCACCAAGTTTTGCTTTCTCTTTTCCTTGTTTTGAAGAGGCTTGCGTGGTGGTCGTAGAAGTCTGAGGAACAGACTTCTTGTTGTTCTTTAATTTCCTGTAATACAGAATGATTAATAACACATGGTTTCTTTAGCCTTTACACAATGTAACTCCCAGAAGTGATTAACATGTAACTTCAAATTCTCCCTGTAATATTCATAAATCATGCAGCAAACAGGAAACATAATGAGAATACCAAAACTTATCAGACGGGTAAATTAGTTATCTTGATCTAATACCAAATTATTGTAAATAATTTACAAGGAATTGTGTAGCAGCTTGAGGGCAGAATTAGATATAAGATATCAAGAGTTAAAGGGTTAGAGACTGCAATGAAGGACTGTTACATGTAAACCACAGCTGTAAGATAATCTTAAAGTTGCGAAGAACAATCTGTAGTGGAAACCTCTGTTTGCTACCATGATGGCCAACAATTAGCAACATGGGCGAGAGTTAGAGGGTGACTTAATGAGAATTCCTAGAAAAGGATAAATTTTTCATTTATGTTTTTTATCTTAGTTTGGCTGTTTGTTTGATTTTGATTTTGATGTTTTTCAAATACCTTGGGGCTTGCTGAAGTCATTCCCTTCAGACACAAAATCATGAGTGATGGACTCTTGACAAATTAAACTACTTTGTTTAATTATTCAGGCTAGGTTAGTAATAATTTGAATTTTTCGGTGACGGTCTAGATATCATTTCTATTCATTCCAAGTGACTCACTTTAAATCTTTGTTTCTGTGCTTTATACATTTGTCACAACTTAATTGACCTTTTTTTTAGCAACACTTCATCTTTTCTGTACCTTACTGCGTTTTAATTTTGTTTTTATATTGTTATGATTTACATCAGTCGTGCGAATTCAGCGTCTCAATTTGGCCTTGGATGAAAAAGGTTAATTTGAATTTGAGTGACGACTTTATTTCAATTACATGTTTGCCGGGTTCAATATCTAACCCCGATATTATTTTATGAAGAGGCAAAAGTTAATAAATGTGGAGTAGAAGTATTTTTTTTTTTCAGCAATACCTTCCTTCGTCCTCCATATCTTTATCATTGTCAGTCTGAGGAGTTGGTTCTTCGCTTGGCGCCACGTCTGAAACTGAAGACTTGGAAAAAGGGGCATTCTTCTTCCATCGGACAGCACCCACAGCTGTGTGCACAGTCGCCCGGGTACCCTTCGAACTCGCTCCCGACCCCATTTCTTAATTGGAAAAAAAAAGACCCAAAATGAGGATTAAGGAGTAAATAGAATGAAGAAATCGTAAGAAAGAGGAAGTTATTTTCATATAGTCATCACCTGCAGATTCAACTAATTCAGCTGTTCAAACACAAATTTCCAATTGGACCGCAGGTCAAAATCGGCCGTCCTGAAGAAAGATTCCTCTACAAGTTGAAGCAGGCAGTCGAAGACAGCCTTCATCCTTAGCACTGAAATATTTTAGGTTAAACAAAAATGTGCACCCGGAACAACAGCAGTATGTAAACATCGGTCAAGCATGACATTGGTGCTTGGTTGCGACAAGTCGTTGTGTAATACCATCGAATTATCCCAAACTCCTTGCCAAATTTTTAAATCCTTTATATCAGATTTTAACCCTCATTTGCAAGATTCTCACACTTAGTGATAATATTCTGTGAGGTTTCCTGACTGTAAAGACTTCAGAGCATATAACGCTCACCCGAGCGCCTGAATTGAGGAGAATGTTTCCGCTCTTCCGGATTTCATTCTGGCCGCACACGATTATTGAGATCTATAGACCCTCTTCAGCACGATACACTCTCCTAGCTTGGCTGATCTTGTCAGCTGCAGGTGGCTACTAGATCGGCGAGTCTTAAGGTTTCTTGTAGATACGTTGCTAAAAATATATAAACAGAATAAATGATCAAAAACTCGACTTATATAGTTTAATGCTGAGGTTTGAAGCTCATCTAAACTATAATTATAATTATGATAGTGATTGGGAAGTCACAAATTAAACAACTTAATTAGATTCGCTCTGACAAAGGGCAAACAGTCGACACATCAGCTTTATAATCTCTCGGGGAGTGGATCTCTCTACGTTGGCCAATTTGCATCATCAACCTAAATTAAATTATGGTACTACGTATCTCTTGTCCACCGCTACCCCACTTTAAAGATGTCCCACGCCCGTGCACATCCCGAAAATCAACGGGACTCGAGCGCAAATTTCCCTCAAACGTTTATTTGCATATCTGATAATGTAACTATTTCAATACAGAGTGAACTATTCTTTCCAAGAGAGAAATGTCAATCTTAACGTTATTGTCCAAGGAGAAAATCGCATTTGATCATACAGTGTTGGTTAGTTAATCTGAGCCCACAATATTTCCATCCGAGTGGCAAGATGGTTCCAAACAAGTTGAGGAACCACCTCTAATAAGAAACAAATGATTTTTCCGACCTGGAACGGCGATTTTTGGCGCGTAAACTCTTAAATGAAATGGATAAAAACTCAGGAAAGGAAAATAATATCTCACCGGACGACATATTGAAAGCTTTAGATCGTTTCGGTAATGGCTCCAAAACTCCAAGCCCTGTTGAGGAAGACAGAGGTAGGCATCTGAAGTCTCCATCTGAGTTAGTTCTGTTGTGCGGAATGGTATTTTTCCGCTTTACCATTATACGTTGAAGAACAATATAAGGTATTTTAGTATTATCAATTGAAAATGAGTGAAAGGAAACTTGATCATGATTTTCTTCGATCGACACGATGTTTACAATCAGTTACAATGTTGCTTCATGTGATATGCGTCATATGTCATTTACCTCGTTGAAGTTGCGTTATAAATAGATTGTCGATCTTGACCTATTCAGTTTTCATATGGAGAGATATCTTCATCGACTTTTTTCCCGGAGTTTAAAGTGTCGTTTATTGCCTGGAGTGTTTATGAATTCATGTCGAATGTACATGAAGTGAGTTTTGCAGACGTTTGCAGGTGATCCAATTTCAAATTCCGGTTCTTGGAAAAAATGACACATGGAGTCGATTTTCCGTTTCAGTATATATAAATAATAACTTTGTTCTTGAAATCAACTCAACTCTGACAAATTCTGAAGTGAAAATTTAGGGTCGAAGGGAGCGAATTGCCAAGCTTACTTTTGATTAAATTTGATTAGATTTAGAGTAAATATGTCTCGAGGCCGGCGTTCTCTTTCTTTATGAGATCTGATGAAGCCATTTTCTCCCGAAGGACAGTTTATTAAGCTTCTTTCAGCGTACAGTTTTTGTTTTAAGTGGCCGCTGAATATAAATGTGAAATCGTTTTTTCCTTAAATATAATGACGAAACTCTTTGGTAATTTCTTGCTAAAACGAGCATTTTTATTGCCTATCCAAATGCGTTGTTGTTTCGTGATTTTCTAGTTTATTTTGCACAGTATGATTTGTTCCGGTAAATTATAAGTCGGTCATTTCTTCTGATCGGGAAAATATTATTTTTTCAACAAGAAAGCAAGAAGGTATCTTGTTTAATAATTCAGCATCCTAGATAAATAACTTTCCCAAGAAGAAAATCCCAGAAACAGATAGAACTATATATATTAAGCATTTTTTAGGTCTTTAATTGAAGACTGAATCATAGTATTTCTGAAATCATACACAATTAAAAAAGTTTCGTTTTAATTTTTATCTTTAAACCTTCAAATGAAATCCACAAAGTTTGGGAGCAGTAAAATTTCAATTTTAATGATGGCATTGAATTTTCTTTTCTTCTTGTTGGAATATTTATTTAGTCACAAAATTAACACTTGCTTAAACAATAAGCAGTAGTCATGGAGAAAATATTTTTTCTGTTGCCAGCAGACAACGAGGAAACAGATCATGACTTTGTGCATCAAATACTAAATGCAATGTCAATAATTCAAAATTTTCTGAATGCTTGTATTCATTAATGAAAGAGTTGTAACAAGACTGAGAAAGAAAGAGATAATTTTTGATCTGCTACTGGTTTATGAGAAAACTGATTTTTGATTTATAGAAAGGGTTTTGTGATTTGGGATTAAAACAATGCTAGACATCCCTGAGGAATGGGCTGTCGCTTAATCAAACAGAACATCTTCAATATCGTCATATTATATCGATGAGAAGAGTCAAAATATAATATTTCATTGAAATGTGGGATTCTTCTTTAACTTCTGTCAATGTCATAATCCATTATAGCACTGTTCTAGAAAAGTGATGGTTTTGTGGTCATTTATATTAATGAGATCAGTCAAAATATAAAATCATTTTCAAATCCCTGAGTTTCTCTAAACTTTAGTTATTTTAATTTGTAATCCATCATATTTAAGAATTTCTAGGAATTATATATTTTTCTAAGAGTTAATGGAATTTTTTTGTATTGAATTAACATTTTTTTGTGAATTTTTACCTTTTTTTTATCATACAAAGAGAATTTAAATCAAATAGTAATAATTTAGATCATTTTCATGTCAAGATTAGTTTATGTTGAAGAAATTCAGCATTCATGAGCATGTGTCCATCCAATTTACCATTTATTTTAAGCTTTTGCTTTGGAATAATTTAGGGAAGACAATTTCATACTTCATTGTGCGTGCAGTTCTTTGATAAAGAAAACTATCATGGTAAAAAAAAGTAGATTGCCTTTGGGACTATGGTTTTGTTTTAGATTAGTAAAGGATTACACCAAGATCTTTCCTTCATTTTTTATCCTTGGTAAAATGCGAGGAATATTAATTCTCTGAAGGTATCATAAGGTATCAGTGATAGAAGGTTCTCAGGCTCCTTAACCCAGAATTAGCTGCAACATTTTAAAAGCCTCAGCTTTTTTTTTTCAGATATGGACAATTTTTTCATGTTACTTTTATTACACTATTCTCTTGCGCATACTTTTTATAATGAAAACCCTCTGTATAGAGAACTTTTCAATTGAATGTTGAAGGTAAACCAGGATTGCTTTGGTTTTGCTTTATTTTGTTGTGTTTGGCCCTGAAAACTTTCTTCACTTTTTTAATAAATCATATTCAAAACTAAAGCTGATCGCAATTTAGTCAGTCACATATTTCCAGGCTTCCTGGAATTTGCTTGGTTTCACTTTGAGTTCTTATTGGCTCATTGACAATACCCAATGGAAAACTGCTCTGCCTGTACGGTATTGATAAAATAAGTTATTTATAAAATGTATACTTTAAAATGGCTGATGGAAAAGTGGAACCTCAAATAGAGTAGACAGAGACTTTTAGAGGATTCCAGGTTCAAAGGTCATTGGATTGAGTTTCTCAGGGCCTACACATGAGACATTTTACCCAAACCCCCACCCCCCTCCCCCATCTTTCTCATCTATTTTTATAAATTTACAAACCACTGCATGTTATGAACTTTTCCATTTTGCAGATGATCCTTTAGTACCTGGAAGATTGTCATTTCTTGAAGATCCTCTTGGTACACAAAGACTCAGTTTTATTTCTGCTGATGGAAGTGAAATTGACTCAGACTACAGCTCAGCAAGTTCAGTGGTTCATTTGTCTGAAGAGCAGAAAAACTTAGAGTATGTTGTGCTTTCCACTCTGAAACCTGATTTTTAAACTTTCAACTCCCATATGCGACCAATACAGAATTTCTCCTTAGAATATCAATACAGTTTGAAGCAGACAAGTTAGGGGAATAAAGAAACATATCAATAAGGGGATTACCATTTGATCAAATACCAATTTCTCCAAACTTAAATCATGAAAATTGTTCAGCAAACAGTAAAGAGAAACTAATTTTGTAAAGATCTGAGATCTGGGAGTGAAAATGGTTAAGGTTGGTGAAACAGGGAAGAACATAGCAGACTAAAACAGGCCCCAGACCTAGTTATTTACTTTAATACAGTAGCCACAGAAACAAGGTGACCTTCTGACAGACGTGCAAGTCAAGCCATCTAAGTGTGTAGCTTGCATGGTTGTGCTTCAAAATTTAACAATTGGTTCATACATCAGCGTGCGTTCATCGAGATATGAAGCACGCAGGAAGTTTGGAGAGCACGAAAGATCCGTAAGAGTTGCTTGAGGCATAGCTGAGAGCAACTCTAGCTTTTTGAATGCTCTCCAAACTTCCAGAGTGCTTCATATCTCGATGAACGCACAGGTGACGTTTGAACCAATTGTTTTTATTATAATGTTTTCAACACTGTAGTTTATGTATAAAGGGCAGAAATTCCCTCTCTTACACTTCAATGCATTGGTTATTTTGCTTCGGAAAAGTATTTCGCCATGCTTCAATGATCTTGTCTCAGATTGGTCAAAAACTAACAGGTGAATTCATGCGTGGAAATGAAGTTAGAGTTCCGAAAGGAGATGAAACCATTGATTGTCTTGTTTTCCCTTTCTCTGGGTTCTTTCTCGGGAGTTAAAAAATCCATTCCCAAAGAAAAAGTAGGCAGATCTTCATCTGCTTGTTCGCTTGTTGCCATGTCTAGTTTAACTTTTTTGCAGAAATTTTTCCCATTTTTTAATGAAAAATGCTGAGGTCACTTGCAAGAAAAATTTTTTTTCGCGAGGCATTTGTTTGCTGACGTTACCAGCGTGCACAAGAGAGAATTTAAGTACACTCGCGCTATTGAATTTGATTGCACGAATTTACAAGCAATGTTATAAAAACATTTGATTTGATTGCCTCATGATATGAATATGTTCTTATTATTGTTTTAATTTGTTTTTAAGGCAAGAGTGGGAGGTTCTTTTTGGTTCAACTACATATTACACTAAGGTAAGAAAATTATCGACAACTCTTTTTGTTAGGGGTGCATGTAGTTCTGAAGAATTCAACATAAGTGTCAGTAGCAGTCTAACAATTCATGGGAAAGTAAAAGAGATGTCAGTACTTATACTCTTCAAAGGACTGCTGGCCAAACACTCACTACACAAACTTAAGGAAGTTATGTGAATTAAGTGCTGGTGTCATGTATAGATACCAGTGTCCATGTTTGGAAAAATTGACTTAAACATATAATTATTTTTCTCTTTTTGATTTTTAGATCAGACAACATGCTTTGGATGGCAAGCTTCGATTTTGCAAGTTTAGGAGTGTTTGCTGGAAAGTATGTGCAATTGGTATTCATTCTTCAGGCATGGAATCTTTTTTGGGGGGGTGGGGAAGAGGGAGTATTTTGTAGGTTTTAGGTTTTAAATTTCTTCCCCCCCCCCCTTGCAAGTGACCAATGAGTAATTTCTCCTTACAATATCAATACAACATCAACCAGGAAAGTGATGAGAAGATATAAAAAATCAACACAATTTGACTTGACTACAAATTCTGAAAGCTACTAACAATCATTAAAAAATGTACAGAGGGCAGAGAGGAGAATTGTTATTGAGATTTTAACTAGGAAAAGGATTAGATAAAACATCATGATATCTTTTGGACGGATTGATTGGACTTTGTGGCTCATTTATTTATTTCATGATCATGTCAGCTCAATGGCTAGAGCGCTGGACTGTTGTGAAGGAGGTCAAGGGTTCGAGCCCTGGCCAGACCAACACCCAGGGTCTTAAAATAATTGAGAAGAATTTGCAACCTTTCTATAACATCAAGAAATGGTTAGATATTCTAGTCTTCTTGGATAGGGACGAATAAATGGAGGTCCCGTCTCCTGCAGGGCTGGGGTAGGAGACATTAATTTCTCACACACGAGATTACTGTGTGATGGATGTCCTCCCCTGGGGTGGGATGGGTGGGATATAGGGCGCACTTAATTTGGAGCCTTACTCTGTTGTGCAACCCTCACCACACTCTGGTGAAAGTGATTAAATAAATATATGATACAAATCTTTTTTAGGTTTTCTTGGAGTGTCTCCCTGATCGAAAGGATGAATGGATAACAAAGACGGCTAAACTTAGAAATGACTATGTCAAGTTCAAGAACAATGTAAGATATTTCAATTTTTTATTAATAAAAATAAATATCATCTGCAACAGAAGTTTACAAGTCAGTTTCTACATGTAACACATTCAGCCAAATTGTTTTTCATTAATTATTTATTAGAAGAAGGTAATATGCCACATCTCTCACTTTTGTTACAGTGGAAAGTTGAACTAAAAGTTTACCATATTAATCAATAGTTTTCTATTAAATCATGAAATAATGTTATATGTCCCTTTGTTTCAGTGCCTGTTTGATCCAAATAAGGAAAAGAATGAGGACATGGATTTGTCAGTCTTTAATCCTCTCTCACAAGAGGAAGCTGTAAGTGCATGTGTGGGAAGTAAAAAAAGAACTTGAAATGAATGGAAAGCATTTTTGCCACAAAGTGCCTGGTCTAAGAGTCTTTTGGTTGGCAGCTTATGAGAACTTCAAGTATTTGAAGGGTTTAAAGGATGCTGTGCGTTTGATATCCATCTTGGGAAAACTATATTAATTAAATATTATATTAATATTAATTAATTAACTATATTAATTAATTTTATTCAGGTCAATCTTACATCAAGCTTGAGCTTAACATAATTTTGAATGTAGCTACTGACAGTAGTTTCTTTTTCTATCCTTCACACTGACAGCTTATACAGTTATTAGACCTGTATTATAATTCTAATGTAATACTGATAACCCAATATATTAAGAGTTTGAGATGTAGCATTGTCACTGCGAAATGTGTTTCAAATAAGTTTTAATTATGATGGATGATAATTTTTCTCACTTTTAGAGCCCATGGAAACAGTACTTTGTAGATAATGAGTTGAAGTCCACAATCAAACAGGATCTGGATAGACTGTAAGTCAATTCCTTAGATAGTTTGGTTTTATCAACTAAATTGAAATTGTAAATTGGCCACTGTAAAGAGTTTTAAAAGGCTGACATTTTGAGCATTAGCCCTTTGTCATTTGCTCTCATGAAGGGTTAACACTCTAAGCATCAGCTTTTTAACTCTTTACAGTGGCCAATTTACAATTTAAACATAGTTGATAAAACCAATTGAAATTACCTTGTTACCCCCACTGACAAAGCACCACAGTTTCTTTAGAAACTTACCCCCCCTTAATTTCTTGGATAGGCTGTGTTGTATTAAAGGGATACTCTACACCTTAAAAGGACATTCTAAAAAAAGACACCTTATAGTTTGAATAAAAGATGTTTGCAAAGAAAATCTGTCAATTTTCCTTTACTTTTAGTCAAGAGAGAAAGTCTCAGAACATGCTATTCGAAATTGGCGCTCTAGGTGAAAACCGGAAATGACGTAGATATGAGAACTCGCTCCTTGTTCTGGCTTTAAATGTTTTGAGATCGCTCGTGAAAATACCAAGATCAGGTTAATTTTTTGCTTCTAAAAGAACCTTCTAACCATATCATGCCGCATCACTGTGTAGCTGGTGGGTGTTCGAACACTGCAAAAGACGGAGTGAGTCTCCATGGCTGGCCTTCAAATGTGCAACGTGCTTGTGAATGGACGAATGTTGTGAGAAACACATGAGCAAATTTTAACCAGACGGCCTCAAGCAAACTTTGCAGTAGTCACTTTTCCGATGATTCATTTGAAACACAGTCAATGATTGCTCATTCGTTAGGGCTAAACATGAAAACAATTTTAAAACCCAGCGCTGTTCTGACCATATTTAACAACTGATACCATGTCATTTGAAGAAGCCCCTGATTAAAGCAAACAGCGCTAAACTCTGGGTGTTGAATAATACACACCAGGGGTTCGTCAAGTCCTTCGGTTTCAACCACTTCCTTGTTTTTTGCCAACACACAGTCAATTTCAGAACAGCATCAGTAGGCATTCAACCACTCTAGTCAGTCACTGACAGTTCCCACAAGTACACCTAAGTGAACGTTTTAATTTGATGAAAGGTGTCGTAAGGCTTCAACATAAGACGCTGTTATAAGCTAATTTTCTCATTCACTGTTAGCATGCCAAAATTATAAAACAGCCAGCTTATTACGCATTCCAAATGCACAAAGAAAAGAAAAAGTCAATGTGACAAGGAAACTTTATCAATATCTTTTATTCTATTCATACTCCAATTTAAAGATTATGAAAGTTTACAATAATCAAGCTTATTCACGAGACGATTTGAAGCTTACCAGTCCGTGTTTTTGTAAGTGCTCAATTGTCTCCTCCTCACTGGACTCATTCGAATCCATACCAGAGCTGGCTTCGCTCTCATAAGGCTCAAAGAGGTATGGTTGGGTGCCTGTACAGTCCGTTAAAGCAATTTCGTTGGCACTCTCACAAGAAGAAGGTGGCAACGAAGAATAACTTTGCAAATCGTCCGAATCCATAGCTCCTTTGTTTTCAGTTTGAGCCGTAGAGCAAAGCACACGAGTTCTCACTTCTACGTCATTACTCACGTGTTCAATTTTAAGTGAGTTTCACTTCCAGTCTTCGAAACAGGGCAAAATTGGGCTTTTCAGCACGGTTTTTTTGCTCTGAATCTTCCATTCTTCAAAGTTTTCGTCATTTTTCAGATATGATGGGACAAATACTACCTTTAAGAAAACCTTCCTCTGAGGTGTAGCGTATCCCTTTAAGATGGCTGCAAGATCAAACTTTTTCCAAGCCTTTAAATCATTTATAACTATGTCACCAGAAGTTGGGGTTTAGTTTCCATAACTAAACTAGACACCAAAGTGGTCAAAGCTTGGAGTGCAAATAGTACCAAAGTAATTTAAAACTGAACCACTGTATGATGCTCTTCTAGAGATTTGATTCCTTCCATCACCAGTCAGAATATGTGAGCCATTATACCATGTCTTACTCAGAATCCTCTGAACATACATCTGCACAGTATCCTCTAACTTGGTATTACTTAGCTATTGTAGTCAGTAAAACAATAGGGAGAACTGGTACGTTTATAATAGACTCTGGTAATACTGGTATCTTATATATGCCCATGAAATAATACAATCATGAACATGTCAAGTAAGTTTTAGCTAATTTAATTAAATTAGTTCGAATAGCATTAAACACTAGCGAACAAAAATGCTCAAGATTGATTTCATTTTGACTTCCTGGTATGAATATATGTTTCTGCAGATCTCCAGAAATTGAGTTTTTCCAGCAGTCAAAAGTGAAGTAAGTGGAACATTTTTAAAAGAAGCATAACTTTTTCTGAGACAAGTGCTTAGTCCTGATGTTGAACATATTTTGTTCTTAGGGAAATGATGCTTAATATACTGTTTTGTCATGCCAAAAAGAATGAAGCGTTGAGCTATAAACAGGTATGAGGTTTAGGGTTTAAATATTTGCTATAATCATAAGACAGAGAACAACCCTGTGTTACTCTTGATAATTTGAACCCCAGTCAGTTCTGATTTCATTGTTAAACAATCTTTACCAAAATATCTGCATGTATTTTATGTTAAACCATCAAGTAAGAGGTACATCTTGTGTCCTGACTTACAACTCAGCCTTTTATGAATTTCTTGATTACTGTTCACAGGGAATGCATGAGCTTCTTGCTCCAATTGTGTATGTTCTAACAGAGGATGCAATGATTTATCAGCATATTGAAGGTTCAAGCTTGTAAGTTAAAGTTAGCCTCTGTTTAAAATAAAAAAAAATGTTTTCTTGTTTGTACTGTTAAATTACCAGTAAGGTAACATGACAATACCTTTTGTGATATTTTACAGGGGGATGGCCAAAGTTCTTATGGACCCAAAATACTTAGAGCATGATGCTTTGTGAGTATTCTGTTTTGATTCTTTTTTTGTAATCACAAAGCCACAAAGGAAGTTACCATCACACTTCTGAGATCCCATTTTGTAATTCTCTTTATTACATGACTCGAGCAGTCAGAGGGCCAATAACTAAAATCAACCAATCAAAATGCTCTATTGCCGGTCAATATTCTCTCAGTATTGGACCGGGCACTGTTCCAAATAGTCCCAAATGATACTGCACTTGTGTCCCTTTGAACTTCAGTCATATAATAAATCTCTTATTAACCAAGCTTGCTCGGGACCGTACTGGAAGAATATCGGCCCTCTGTCTTTTTTGTACAGACCTCACTACACTTGGTCCATGCTGTCAAGACTTCGGGCCGATATTCTCCCAGTACAGCCCTTGCGCTTGGTTAATAAGATATATTTACTGTCTGCCACACATTTCTACCAATATTGGATAAGAGAATTTGGTATTGGATCAACTAAATCAATTATCCCCTAATTGGTGTTTGATTTTATTCTCCTCGTTTGTCTGCCTGTCCGATATAAGGAGAAATTCTCTCATATGGGAGTTAAATGGTTAAACTCTATGTACTCTCTGTAGTTTGCATTTGATTACTGGAACTTTCAGGAATTTAGACTGAAAAAGCAGGGCTTGACACTAACTTTTCAACTTACTAGCCAAGTGGCTTGTGACAACTTAGATGTAACAACAATTTCAGTTTGTTTACTAGCCAAACTGGCTAGTGGAAATTGAAAACCACTAGCCAAAACTGAATTTCTACTAGTTCGTGGCTAGTTGGTACTGTTAGTGTCGAGCCCTGAAAAACTGATGATTTTAAGGACCCTAAGGAGCAAACCATGGGAGATGCAGGGGCTTTATGGAGAGCCCAGGTTTGAGACCTGGTGGGCTCAATGTGTTGTTCTTGCACAAAATGCTTTACTCTCAGTGCCTCTCTCTCTCTCCACTCAGGAGTAGAAATGGGTACTGGCAAATTGTCAGGGAAGCCTGATAAATTTCTGGGGGGTAACCTTGGGATAAACCAGCATCCCATCCAGTGGGCATTAAGCGATAAGCTCTGGATGGATGGGTCAATAGGCCCGAGTACTGACTTTTAAGGGGTACACCAGTTCTTGTAAAGTAGTAGGTAATTGTATCATACTGCATTGTGTCTTTTTGTGTATTGTGGTCCGAGTGTTGCATCTTAATTTTATTTCAAGGAAAATTAAAAATGGGTATTTTTTTGTTCGACCAGTGCACTGTTTGTTCAACTTATGGACCAGACAGAAACTTGGTATCTTCAGATACCAGTGAAAGGACTTCCTGAGAGAAATAAAGTGAGTGCAAGTGTATCATTAGTGATGAGAGGACGCAAGGACTGTGCTTGTAGTTTATGAATTTCTGGGAAGAAATATGCTGCAACCATCTGCAAGTCAACACAAGTCGAACTATTTTATTCATTTATTTTGTTTCTTGTACATTTTTTATTTCGTGTATATCTCTTTTTTTTTTTCACGCTTCACAAGCACTATATAATTTGACATTTTATTATTTTTTTCAAATGCACTTTTTGTTAGTTTTTGGATCCTCACGTTGAACCATTCACAGATCAAGAAATCATACCAGTAAGTTACACTCAACAGTCACACTTCTAATCCGGTGTTCGGGAGAGACGATATTATATTCCGCAACTTTTTTACCTTGTCGGTTTGCATCAGGGTATCGAATGTCAGCCTGGGGAGGAGTTCTTTGGGATAGGGCAAGTTTTTAGTAATTTTTATCCCGGTTTTCGCGGCATGACGCGAGTAGTTTCGTCATCCTGCTCTACATGTAGATTCTCTTTACATTTCTGCTGGACAGCTTATGGATATTGTTAGGAGAAATTCATTTTTAGTCAGTCGTGGGTTTAATCGATTGGACAATCAGACCCACGAAGACACGATCACTTTTCTTAAGTTTGAGATCTAATGTTCATTTAATGATGCAGTCGACAGCCATTGTAAAGAAACTGAATCGAATCCAAGAACACATGCTAAGAAAATACGATCCTGAGTTATGGGTTCACCTGAAGAACTTGGACATTACTCCACAAGTCTATGGACTGTAAGTAAAGAGCAAAGAACCGTTATCCCAGATTGCTTTCAATTCTTGTTGGAAATTAATATATACAGATACGCCAATGATATCCCATTGAAATAGTCGCCCAACCAGGTGAAATAATGATTTATCTCATATGTACTGAGATTTACACCATGAAGTAATATCGTTCGTGTCTCTGATCGGACGAACGATATATTTTCACAGTCGTTCGCTTCTAATCTTTGAAATGTGTCGATCTTCTTAAAAAAAATCGTAGTATGAATAAAATAAAAACAACATACCATGGAAAGTGCTTGAACAAATTTTATTCACCCGTTTCAATGCATCAAAAAAACTAATAAGTGAGCGCAGCGAACGAGTAGTTTTTTCGGTGCATCGCAGCTCGTGAATAAAAATCGTTCGTGCGCACTTTCCTTGGAATAATCTCTATTTTCGTCGTCGAGGGGGCACCTTCACTTAAAACGTCAGGAAACATGACGGTATCATTACTTTGTGCATCTGTTTTAAGGAGGCGACGTGGCCGAGTGGTTAGGGTGCTGGACTTATAATCCGTTGTCTCGGTTCCACCCTGCCACTCACTGAATTTGTTCTCGGTTGCGCTCTGTGAATAGCCCACTGGTCTGCCTTCTGTCGGTGGGGATTTTTAAGCACTTATTTAGTCTACATTGTGGCTGAAAAGCCCCTAAGGGGGGAGCTTCAATTTACGTATTTATTTATTTATTTTAATTTATTTATTTATTTATTTATTTTAATTTGGCAGTCGCTGGATTCGCTTACTCTTTGGACGCGAGTTTCCAATGGATGACGTTCTTGTACTATGGGATGCTTTGTTCGCTGATGGTCCCATGTTGGACTTGGTGGATTATATTTACATTAGCATGCTAAAGGCCATTAGAAACAAACGTAAGTCTAACTTGACCAAGGACGGTTGAAAATGACGACATTATTGCTGACTGGTCTGGATTCCTTGCCGACACCCTCACTCTTGTTGCAAATCTCGTCTCGTAAGGACGAGGTGTGGCAGATTAAACACTAACTTCTGAACACTGTTTGGTGGAGTGCACGAATCGTCAAGTGTATAGAATCATATCTTCGCGAAAAGCGTGTTCTATTCGGAGTGTTTGTCACCGTATTTAATACTAAAGCTGAAGTGGTTAAGGAAACTGAGCAAATATGATGTTCGGACTTTTTCTCGTTGGTTATTTGGCAACTTAAATGATTTACTGGATTATATTTATATATACAGAAGAGATGTAAGGTAACACCCTCTTCTTGGTGTTAAGAGCGTGAAAACGGTCTGTTGTTTGTGAAGAGCGGCTGGTTTTTATTTTTCAGCATTAAGTTTTAGTTAGCGCTGCCCTACCAGTACTGCGTTGCAGAAAACGCGGTGTTCTAAAATTTAGAAGCCCCAGCAGAGGCGAGGAAATTGAAGACAGATTACAAATAACAAAATTAACAACTTAGAGCAATATTTTTTCAACATTCACGAACGGTTTTGTTAAGCTGCGATTTTAGTAGTAGCTTTCCAGGAGCAGAAATTGTACTTGTATCCTGCGCTTATCCATTGATCAGAAGTCCTTCATTGGTGGAAACATTGATTTGCATTGGCCCCTTGAAACTTACAGTTGAATTTTGTTTGTCTGCAGTGCTTTCAGGAAGTTACTCAGTTTGTATAGGTTACCTGATGAAGTTTCCACGTGTCTACGATGACGTGTTCCGTTACGTCAAAACAGCTTTAACAATGAGAGAGAACAAGGTGAGCGGTAATTCCCACTTTGTTCTCTGACCTTTTTATGCTTTCAGAAACCCATAACTCAATGATTTGCTGCTCGTCCTGGAGAATACCATGTGAGGTGCATGTAGAATGAAAGGGAACTGAATTAATTACAGGGCTTCCAGGAGGGCGCTCTAAGAGACACCCTTTAATTGGAGGCTCAAACTGTGAAATTGTTTCAAGGAATCAGTAACAATCCCGACTTTTAATAGGAATATTCACGGATAGCACGTCCCTATTTGCAAACCGAACAGACTCAAGAGCAGAGTTTTTCTTCTAGTCCCCAATTACATTTCCGCCCGACAGCATGCCGGTTTTGAAGAGAATTTTTACTTAAAAATCGTTGTCGTTTTTGTCTACTCCTTTTATGTCCTCAACCAGCCGTCATCTTCACGGTCCAGTCCCCGCTCGTCACGTCCATCCGATTCTCATTCCATGGATTCATCCGGGACACTTGCACCGAGAAAGGTAACACTTTTTGTCAGGTGACCTTTCTGTGTGTGTACGTAGATCAAGGAACACTCCAAGAAAATATTCTTAAGTATTATTCTTAGCCACATTCTTGTGCAGAGAACCTTTTTAAAACTGATCTATTCTCATGGCCCATTTTCCATTTCTACCCTGAGCGTTTTTGTTGCCATAGAAACAGGGACCAAATAGGCCGCAATCTGCTTTCACGTCATTTACCAAGAGATATCAGCAGTTCATTGAACCGACAAGACCTGCATCTGTGAAGCCTGCTGGGAAGACCGTTAGTCACCAGACCTTCAGTGTCAACAATAGCGCCGAAACAGAAGAGGAGCTCATCTTTAAGAGTCTACGGCCAGCCCGACCTGCCTCTGTTCCAGCTCCTGAGTTGAGGGAGCGCACGGACTCTGGGTCGCACTCGACCGGTTCTGGGAAGAGTTTGAAGTCGCTCAGCAATCCGCTCAAAGGGAAACTTATGGCCCGGCCGAGGACTCGCTCGAGAATTGAATATGACGAATTGGCTCAGGTTAGATAACAACTCTGAATGACTTGAAATATTTCTTTGGACAATTCAAAATATCTGCTTTACTCAAGTATGTGAACTTCAGCAAAACGACGCTTTATCTTTGTTTTCTGATGCAGGACCACGAGCGACTTCAGAAACAAGTGT
This sequence comes from Stylophora pistillata, assembly GCF_964205215.1. Lineage (NCBI taxonomy): Eukaryota > Metazoa > Cnidaria > Anthozoa > Scleractinia > Pocilloporidae > Stylophora > Stylophora pistillata. The sequence continues at coordinate 28,823,028 of NC_142530.1, forward strand.
CTTCTCTGAAATCAGAGCTCGATAAAATGCAAGGCTTGTATCTGTACTGTGGCAGGAAAATGGATTCGTACGTTGGTGAGTACCAGTTCATAGCCACTCTTCGAAAGTAAGAGACGCCTTTTGTTGCCGTTTTCAATTGAGCACGGAGGTAAAAAAAAAAAAAGTAAGACAAATAACAATTCTCGCAGGACGCACCCGCCATGGCTGATCTCAACAGCAGGTAAGGTAATTGTCCTCTTTGGCTTGGTTGGCAGAGCTTAGGAGATCTTAGACTCCGATCCTTGTTAGATACCCGATTATTTCTCTTTCGTTAGATCGTGACAGATATTTGACATTTTTTTTAATGCATGCTCACCAACTCTTACTAATAGCCACCCATTTCTTCGCTATCTTGTACATGGCAGTAAGTCTCGCAATTTTGCGTCTCAGTTCTAATGAGTGCCAGTTCAGATCGTTCCGGAGGTTTGTAACTCTACCGGGTTCGCGCACATAGCAGTTTTTCACGAATCTGGCGGCTCGCCGCTGAACTACTTCAATATCTTGACAGTGTTTTTGAGTAATGTGGATCTCACACACTGCAGACGTATTCTAGACATGGGCGGACGAGGGTGAGATAGGCCTGACTTTTAACACTTTCTGGACAGGAATAAAGATTACGTCTGATGAAACCAAGGGACCTATCAGCCTTCCCCATAATATTCTCTATATGAAAGCTCCAATTCAGATTGGAAGACAATTCAATTCCCAAGTAAGGATGGTGAGGTATAGATTCCAGTGGAACCCCGTTCAATGTGTATTTTTTTCGGTCTTATTTCCTCAGATCTTCTCCAAGACGAACTTACGAAAGAAGAAGATTGTGTTAGAGATATCGTTTATCTGTGTTTAGCCGGCTTGAAACAGGCAAGAAATATGATTGTCTGTGAACCTTAACATTGATATGGATTTTGTTTTTGTAGCAACCACCATTAACTCCGACAGAGTCAAGTTCCTTTTTTTTTTTTTTTTTCTTTTTTTTTTTTCTTTTTCATTTTTGACGCTTGAAGCTCGATGAAAAGACAGAAGTGCTAAATTGTAATGAATTGGGAAAGAGGGGAATACGATTTTAGAGACAACGATACATTTTATTAAATACACAATAAATGTTCAACAGGTTCGGGATTTATTGAAAGGAACTTTGGCATTCCGAGGATCAACAATTGAGACAGAGTGTGATTTTATGGAGATTGATAACAACATTGCCTCACGGCTGGAAATTCCTCCACAAAATCAACAGAAAGACAGTGAAATCCCTGAGAACCTTCCTGTTCCAATGATGGCCAACTTTGGACACTTTGAAAACTCAGATGAAACTGAAAGCAGCTTTATCTCTGGTGATGTTCAGCAAGGAAACTTTCAGGAATCTGAGCATTTCAGCGAGGTAAGCAAGGAAAATAAAGGAAAGGAATTTTCAATGACTTCGGCTGAGATTGAAAGCATTCAACAGCAGCTGAGAGAGTTAGAAACTATAACCGCGGAGGTCCGCGCGGGGAAGCATGATGGAAAGGCAGAAAACGCGGAGGAAACTTTAGCCACTCATGAAGGCGGGAATAATGATGATACACAATACCTGGTGTCTCCTCTTAATGGAGGAAATGGAATATTGGAGTCGACTGAATCAAATTCTCTGCTTCATGGAGAGGAGGGAGTCAGTGATACCAAGGCACAAAGAAATGTCGAGAATTCCGATCTGCTATCTCATGATAAACCTGGAGGAGAGGATGAAATTTGCGATGGTGACAAAGAAGAATCAATAGCTAATGATTTTCAGAGAATGAAAGGTAGTAGAGCTACTTCATGTGATACCAATCCTCTGTGTGACACTGATAGTCAACTTTCACTGCCCACTTCTGACCCACTGACTGAAGGAGAGAGCAGTAACGATACGTTTTCTACAGGAGTGTTACGAAGCGATTCTCCCTGCAGGGAATTCGTGTTTGTCAATCATGACGGCACGGCAGATAATGAGCTCAAGCCTAAATCGCACCCTTTGGAAAGCAGTGGTGAATTTTAGCTTCCTTAAAACAAGTTTGAACTATAGATGAATTTAAGAAAAATTTAGTTATAATTTTATATTTACCTTATTTTTTTATAGTTGTATTGAATTAAATTGTGAATTGAATTGCTTTGCCACAAACAGGGTCAAAGTTATGGACTGTTCGCTTCGCAGTTGTCGCGGAATGACGCTGTCTTAGGTAATGTCACGCAACGTCTTTGAGGTTGCGTCAATCGTGTGACATCCCATAAAATGGCCGCGAGGTTGACTAGGTTTTAGGAGATTAGGAAAAATTGCAGCTTATCAAATAATTAAATTCCGCTATTAACTGGTGACTCGAGGCAACAAATGTAAAGAAGCTGGGCACAAGTTCGACTATAAAGCTTACATTTTGTTTTCAGTTGGGACACAGATTGCTTTCTAAATTAACATAAAAGATATGGAAAAGTATACATATAGGCTCGAATAGGTGAATAACTGATTCGTCAAATAAATATTATGTCTTCACCTTGGCTTGTCCGAGAGGTTTTTGGTTTCTGTCTAAAACCCCTATAGTATTTGACAAATGGTAAACACCACGGCATACACTATTGAGTTATGGATGCACATGGGAATTTGCTAAGCACGAAAGAAGCGTAAGAGTCGCGCAAGGAATTTAGTCGAGAGCGACTCTAGCTTCTTGAGTGCGTAACAGACCTCCCAACGGCATCCATAACTCAATAGTGTACACTGTGGCGTTTACCATTTGTTTTATAATAAAACATTGATAGATTGTAGCAAAAGAGTTTTCTTTTATTTAACAAATCTTACGTGACCAGAATAAAACAAGCGCGCGCGGAAAACTAGTCTTTACATTTGCTTACGTCAGCAGCGTACACCCGTGGGCAAATGGTGGACGCTGAACTGACCAATCGGAGAGTGCGCTTTACTTTGGTTATGTTAATTAACAAATGGTAAACACCACAGCGTATACTATTGAGTTATGGTGCACGCGGGAAATTGCTAAGCACGAAAGAAGCGTAAGAGTCGCTCTAGGCGATAGCCGAGAGCGACTCTAGCTTCTTGAGTGCTTAGCAAACCTCCCAAGTGCATCCATAACTCAATAGTGTACGCTGTGGTGTTTACTATTTGTTTCATAACATAACATTGATACTTTGTAGCTAAGGAGTTCCCTTTTATTTAACCGCCTCCCGGTTAGCTCAATTGATAGAGCGCTGGACTGATGTGCGGGAGGTCGAGGGTTCGAGCCCCAGCCGGACCAACACTTAAGGTCTTAAAATAATTGAGAAGAATATGCTGCCTTTCTATAGCATCAAGAAATGGTTTAGATATTCTAGTCTTCTCGGATAGGGACGAATAAATGGAGGTCCCGTCTCCTGCAGGGTTAGGGGTAGGAGACGTTAATTTCCCACGCACGAGATTACTTTGTGATGGATGTCCTCCCCTGGGGTGGGATGGGTGGGTGTTGTCTTGCGATTATATGAGCCTCTGGCTCGGGCAATATGGGCAACCATGCCACACGCAAAGACATTAAACTTGATTACAGGACTTACAGAACAAATCTTACGCGACCAGAAAAAACAAGCAAGCGCGGAAAAATAGTCTTTGCATTTGCTCGCGTCAGCAGCGTACACCCATGGGAAAATGGGGGACGCTAAATTGACCAATCAGAGCGCGCGCTTTACTTTGGTTATGTTATAAAATTAGTTGTCGCAAGCTCTCCTCAGTAGTCGCCAAAGCCTCCTTAGTTGTCACCAAATTCGCCGAACTCTTCTTTGTTTAATCATCCCGCGTGAGGAGATTCTAGCAAGATTTGACGCAATTCTCGAATAAATAGAGCGTGGGCTTCTCTATAGTCATCTGAGAAATTATACTAAACAATAATCATAATGGAAACACCATAACACGAAAATTACGAGCCTTCAAAATTATGGTCATTTTTGGGTTTGACTGATCAGCCGTAAAGAGTCTCCAGGTCGTTTCCTGAAGAAACGCTAGAACACAAATACGCAAGGCGGGATTCGATTTTGAAAGCATCAAGCTAGAAAGGAACGTTTGAGAAAAATATCAACGGTGTACAAGATGCTGTAGAACATATTTCCTTGCGTTAGTATGTGATCCTTCGTACCCCCTTATCAAACATTCAATACAAACAGGCTTTTTCCCACATCAGCTTTACCGTCATTAACACATTGAATTCAGAGCGCACATCCTTGTTTACATCAGGTGGTGCTTGGTTTAATTTGAAATAAAAACTAAAATATGTCTTTTAATCGGTAAAGTGGACACAAAATACATTGTAAACAACAATGCGAATTAAGAAAACGTTCCGTTATTTTTTTAAAGAGGTGCTGAATCCACAGTTTAGTCTTCAAAGATAGCTCCATTTATTTAAATTAACGATGGACAAGCGTTGTGTAATCTGGGTTCCTTTGCTACAGATGTCTCCACGGCTGTGTCCATTCTGAGCCTGGTTCTGATAGCAGTGGAACGATTTGGAGCTGTGGTATTTCCCTTCCATCCCCCACTCGTCAGTTCAAAGAAGTTGAATAAAAGCTAAAAGTTTCTAAAGAAACTGTGGTGCTGCGTCGGTGGGGGTAACAAGGTAATTTGGTTGTATCAAGTCAGTTGAAATTGTAAATTGGCCACCGTCAGAGCGAATGGAGAAATTGTGGGTTGTATGTGGGTTTAAATATAGAAGCGGAGGTACGCCATTGGTGGGAACATGGCAACGAGAAAAACACGAATCAATTAGTGGAATGAAAAGCGTTCGTTGATACCTGTGGGATTAAGAGTGCCGATTTGAAAGATGAACTTTTGTTCAAGAGTCTTGCGACTTTCCGTGTTGCCTAAATGTAAGGAAAGACCGCAGATTGCCATTTGTTGTTTAGGATGGTTAGGTATATTAAAGTGTCCAGCGACTGGTTTGGATGCGTCCTTGTCATTCCTTTCTACGTCGCGAAGGTGTTCTCGGAATTGGTCACCTAGTCGTCTTCCTGTTTCGCCGATGTATAACCTTTTGCAATAAGTGCAAGTTATGTAATTGATTACGTTCACTTCACGTACACCTCCACCAACGTAATCTATTGCATAACTTTTGCATTCAGTGCCCATCCCTCCGGTGGTACTTCAGATCAGGGGTGTAAAGGATCCTTGCTCTATCTCCAATACTCTACTGGCATACTTTCGTTTCTTCTCATTTCCGTGCTGTTTAAGGACTTGCACAGATGCCCTCTCACGATAGGAGTCAGCATAAGAGTGGAATGCCCGGACATCAAAGTATGCAGACTTCTGTCGCTCCCAAAAACCTCTGGCTAGAATATCAAGACACGCATCTTGGGAAGCTTTGGCCCCATTATTCAAAATTTCTCCGGTAATCTGCTGCAGGGGAGACTCGATTTCCACATCTTTACATACGGTGCTAAGCAGTGCCGCCTCCAGATCTCTGATCTCATTGTGGCGTTGTATCACAAATCCGCCATTTCTTCAGGTCATCGTATGGTCCACGTCAAAGATGTCACCACAGAGGTACCGGTTTGGGATGTCCGAGAGAATTCCCAATTATATCTCAGCTTAAGGGCATCTCTAAATTCTCCTTTATTGAGATCGTATCCTAGGTCTTTTAACGGGATAACAGTGAGCCAACTGGAGGCACCTCTTTCTGATGCGACTTGTTCTTTCACTTTGAGCGAGTTCGGTGTTAACATGTTCTTTACCCTCTCTTAAGATTCTTTCAGGGTCTCATGTTTCCTAGCTATTGCCTGGGACTTTGCAGCATTGTTATCTGCTTCATCTGGAGTGTGGTGATCTTGATGTATGATACCCTGAGTCAGTGGTCCAGTAACAGTTACCTAAACTTCATACTCTTGAGATGCCAATTCTACGGGGTTTGCGATACCAAGTCCGCCCAAACGCACTGGGAGAGCAAGTAGGTTTAGCATCATCCCTCTATTGATTTCACAATGGAACTCCAAGAAAATGGCAGGCTTCCCTTTCTCGGAATGGATGTTATCAGGAATGGTTGCCGCCCAGACACCATAGTCTACAGAAAACCGACGGACAAAGGGCTTTTGCTACACTATCACAGTCACGTTGACGCCAGATACAAACGGTCACTGCTGATCACCATGTTAAACCGTGCGTTTCAACTCTTGTCTACGCAGAAGTTTTTCCACGAGGAATGTGAACGCTTTAAAGAGATCTTCTCCCGACTGCGCTATCCTAATGACCTTGTGCAGTCAACCATTCGCAGACTCGTTGAATCAAAAGTGTCTGAGGATTCACATACCCGAATGGCTGATAAAAGAGAAGCCCCGGTCAGAATCGTGTTGCCCTACAAGGACCAGAAATCTGCAAATGTAGTACGAAAACAGTTGGCTGACCTCCGTCGAAAGATCAACGTAGATATTAGCCCAGTTTATACAAGTAAAAAGATCAAGAATGAAATTAGGGTCAGGGAAGACAAACCGCCTCTTGTGAGTCAACAATGCGTGGTGTATTCATTTCAGTGTGGCCTGTGTGATGCACGCTATGTCGGCTACACGTGCCGACACTTACACCAACGAATTGAAGAACACAAAGGATCGGCAATCGGACACCACCTGAGAGAGCAGCACGACATGGAGCCAGAAGACATCGCACAGAGTTTTCAAATCTTAAGGAAGTGTCAGAACAAACCTGTCTTGTTTTTGAAATGTTTTTTAATCAAAAAACTGAAACCAACGCTAAACAAACTATGCGATTCAATTCGAGCCAAACTATTTGTTTTTAACAATTCGTGCTACGATGAATTTATTCTTTCATTCCTTTATTCTTTTATTCTCTTTCATTGTATATTGTTTACACTTTTTCCCATATTTTAGCGCTCGCCACATTTAATCGTCTTCAACTTGCTTCAACATATTTATGCTGATTTGGAAAATTTACTCACTTGAAAATGACCTCAGAGAGGTCGAAACGTCGTGACTTCTTAGCGCTAGTATTTATATAAAAATTATTTCTTTAAAAAGGAAAGTTTTAAGTTTGTTTTCAAAAACGGACACTGAGGAGCTGTTCATAATATCGGACGGCGAAGTGTTCCTGAGTGTGGGGACAGCTACGGAAAAAGATCTTGCACCGTATATCTTCAAATTAAAACGAAGAATCACAAGAAGATTTTTAGATGATGAACGTAGTTGACGAGCTGGAACGTAAGGTGTGAGTAGATCAAGAATGTACGATGGTGCAAGATTGTTAAGAGCTTTGTACGTGATGAGTAGAATTTTAAACATAGTGCGATGATCGGAAGCCAGTGAAGATTTAACAGAATCGGCGTAATATGTTCATGTTTTCGTGAAAGAGAGATGAGACGAGCAACGGCGTTCTGGACGTGCTGTAACTTTTTTACTCTTGGTATTTCGGTAGTCCGTAGAGTAATGAATTACAATAATCCAATTTTGAAGATACAAATGCATGAACAAGTATTTCAGTAGTGGTCCGACCACTTGTCCGACCACACAAGTACTTTCTTACGTAGCTGATATGACGGAGATGGTAAAAAGATTATTTGCAGATACTTGCAACATGATCGTTGAAAAGAAAATGATCGTCTAAAGTAACACCAATATTTCTAGCTTTCTGTGAGGAGTGGATGGTCTCACTGACAACAGAGATTTCTTGAATTAATGGAGGCTTGTGTAGTTTCTCAATACGTTAACAAAATGGAATAAGGAGAGAGAGGAAGTTTATCGACCAATTCCTAAAATTCTTAAAATCCAATTTACGAGGTATGGGAAAGGCTTATAAGCCAAAAATGACTTGCTACGTCCCTGACCGGAATAACGTAATCGTCGCAAACAAATGATTACACAGCTACTAAAGTCGATTGAACAAAGTCGAATAAAGCGGATTCCATTATGTCTGAGGAAGGACGTCAGCTGACTGACTCGTTCTTGATTATGTTGGGCAAATGATAAATGGAGGCTTGTGTAGTTTCTCAAAACGTTAATAAAGTCGGGGTCTTTGGCAATGAAGAGAATGATGAATGGAATATAGAGAAAGAGGAAGGTTTATTGACGAATTCTTAAAATCTAATTTACAAAACATCAACGAACCCCACCTCATACATTATATGGGTCAATATGAACACCTCCTCGCCAGGAAAGTTCCGTCCAATGTTTTTAATGCTCTGGACTACTGGAGAGTCCCGACAATTTCTACTTTACAGCTTAAAGCCTATCAATCAAAGCTTAAAACTACTATATTTTCAAGGGCTTGCAAACTTCGTGGTATTGAAGATCCAATATGACTATAAACAAATATTTGAAGCTGAGGAAATATCGGAGCTGCAGATTCGAGTTACAACCGGAGTGTAGCGGCCGACACAAGCGAAGCAAAATTTCGACGACAACTATGAGTTTCGCAAATGAAGACACACTATGAAGCGAGGATATATTTTACGGACAAGCCTTGAATCGTTTTATTTAACGTAATCGTGGCATCCAAGTACTTATCGTAAAATAACAGTCCCGCTTGTAAGAATTGAACCAAAACGAACTTCAATATAAGTTAGGTATTCGGAAGCGAAACGGGAAATCCAAACAGACACTTACTCTAACACAGAAAACTGTAGTCTTACGACAAACGACAACAACCAAACGATAAACTAAAAAAAAACTTCAACTACTCTACTCTAAAAATCGCACACGTCAACATTAAAAAGGGTCCGCGTGATTTGCTTACGAGATTACTTCGTAACCTCAAAGCACGCGCACGCGAGTCGCGCGCGCACAAGTTTGTTAACGTCTTCTTAACAGCAGGCAAAAAGCGTGGCAGCCGTTACACGGAGTATAGTGAAAGAGAAAAGGTGCATGGTCTATCTCCACACACCTACACTGCATTTTTAATTAAATGTTCATATTTTTAAAACCTGTAATTATTTTGGCTACGAGTGCCACCAAATATTTCCTTGAAAACAGTAACTTTCCTCTGTGTTTTTTCTTGACGCATGCTTTGATTTTTACTGTGATTCATCCATGATCATGTAGGTTCTATCCATCTCTCCTTCAAACAAATTATCTTGCGTCTAATGATTTATTTTTAGATTATTTTCTCTCACTTATCAAATAAACTTCTCAGGTCTACTTAGTTAAATTAATGGCATAATTATTCGCTGTGCGGTATAAGAATCACCTTCTGGTTGTCATGGATGTCTGTCAAGCCACCTGAATTTATCTTTAGGTGCATTCTCGCGTATCCATCGTTACTTAATTCAGACTTAAGTTTTTCCTCACTTTATTATTCATTAATCAAAAATATTGCTTGATACATGTATGGTCAAATAATGATCAACATTCAGAATATACTTTGCAGGATCGGGGAGCCGCCAGAGTTCAAGTGATCATTTAAACCGATCAACAAAGGTTTACCTTATACATACCCAACGTAAGTGACTTAACAAGTGGCATTTTAGATCTATATTATTTTTAAAACAATTCTTGGGAAAAAAACTGAAGTCAAAATGTCCAAAGGATTTGGGCTTTACATTACACGCAACCCATGTTTTCTCGTAAACCGGAAAACTTAAATAAAGCTTCCATCTATTCATTACATTTTATTTAGCACAAATTTGAAAGCTAAGTAGTCAACAGAAGAATACGTCTGTACAACATGGAAAGGAATTAGAGCCGGCTTCACTAACTACACTTGAGGAGATTCTTGGGAGCCCGACGATAATTTTCACTAAAACAAAACAGACTCAAGGGTTTACAGCACAATATGAGCGTGAAAGATAACAAGCAATACCTGCGAAGTAATGGAAGGTACAAGATGATATCATGGTACTGTCTGTTGAAAAGCGCACAAAGAACACCATGCATGGCAGCGTGTGGCAGGCAGCATACTACGAACACCATCACGATCGCAAAGGACATCTTCACAACACTTCTCTCTCTCTTCAAACATTGCTCTCTACCGTTAGCTGATTGCTCACCTGGGATCTTCTGCAATTTAATTTTTAAGGCAATGGCGAAGTAAAGTATGGAAATTAAAGCCAAAGGGACATAAAAGAATGCAACAGACAATGTAGTCATGTAGTCTAGGAAAGACAAGTAGTCACCAAATACGCCATCCAATGGTGTCACGCAAAACAGCTTCATTGGATATTCGACAAGGTTGAGGACGAGCAGGTATGGGCAAAACACAGCCATGGCGATAATCCAAGTGGCAAGAAGGAACAACCGGTACTGCTTTGAACTGATCAGTGGGGAAGGAAGGGGAAATACTACAGCTACAAATCCATCCACTGCTATCAGAACCAGGCTCTCAAAATAGAAACAGCAGCAGAGACATTTATTGCGAAGGGAACCAGTTTACACATTAACATTTGGCCTGAAGTACCTTCGATTAACCAGGAAGGGGGATCGGTGTGTAACAGAACTAGATCCCGAGGTAACAGGAAAATCGGATACAGCAAATCGGACATGGCCATGTTTACAATAAAAAAGTTGATAGGCTTTCGTAGGGTTTTCGTCTTGTATACAATTAACCCAATGAGGGTATTTGCAACCAGTGAGCCAACAAATAGCAGACAGTAAGTGAAGGTTTTACCGATCTGTAGTGCTGTGAGGTTGAAGCAGCTCGACTGTGTTCCATTCAAGGTTGTGGTCACGTTTGCCGACATTCTCAGATCTAAGAAATCAGTTAGCTCAATTGGTAGAGCGCCGGACTGTTGTGCGGGAGGTCGTGGGTTCAAATCCGGCCGGACCAACACTCAGGGTCTTTAAATAACTGAGAAGAAAGTGCTGCCTTTGTAATAATATCTGCAAATGGTTAGACTTTCTAGTCTTCTCGGATAGGGACGATAAATGGAGGTCCCGTCTCACAAGCCCTTGTATGTGATAAAAAAAATTTGTGGGACGTTAAAGAACCCACACACTGTTCAAAAAGAGTAGGGCACGTAGTGCCCCGTGTTGTGGTCTATCTTTGTGTAGTGTCTATCAAATTGATGGGGGGTACTGCGCCTTTGAATATTGTATAGAAAGGGCGCAATATAAATAAGGAATCCATTCATTCATTTTTTCTTCGGCCAGCAGCCCTTTGGTGGCTACTTGTACTCTTCCTGTATTCTGCTAAAAGAGAACGCAGCAGATCAATTTTAAATTAATAAAACATACCTGATTAAAAAGCATATCATTTCTAACTGACAGTCAATACGATCAATTTACTTTTAGAAATGGTTGTCAAAAAGGGCAATTTTCGCAACTTTGTAGTTATCATATTCTTATTATTACTACTGACAATGACAATTTAAAATTGAAAATTGTCGTCTTATTACATATACATATACCACACAGGAGAATTCATAGTGCTTTTCACGTGCGCTGATTGGTTTGTTTGAAAGTGATCAGCAATTACTATTAACCTTCGAGCTGACAAAGAGACAAAATGTTAAGTCGAGAGCCAATTTCCGACCTTTTTTCGGTAAATTGACCCCGGTGAACTAATTTTTTCGGTTTCTGTGAGGCATATTCTAAAAAAACTATTCACTTCAGTGTCGGCGATTTATAAATTTCAAACTTACAAACAGATAGTCATACTACAGTCGAACCTCGATTTTCCGGACTTTTTTCTCTGGTCCCAGTTTTGTCATGAATATTTATTTGTCATGATCAAGATCAGTAGCCATATTCTACAGCGTTGAAAAGTGAAGTGAAGGCGAGTTTGTTTCGCTTTCAAAAAGCAAAAGCAGCGCTCGCACGCGTCGTAACAGTGAAGAACATTTGAATGAGGTCTGATTGGCTTAGAGTTGCTTGTTGCTAAGTGAGATAGTTCCATCACCAGTAGACCGTATTTTTTTCAAAGCGATTTGTAAGTGTCTTGTTTCACGATTTAATGTCGCGTTCTTAATTTAATAATTTTTTTCTCGTTAACTTTCATATTATCGATCATCCGGACCCCCGATTAACCCGACTATTTTGTCTTGTCCCAACGAGTCCGGATAATCGAGGTTCGACTTTAGTGACATAATGTTATCGGTATGGTGATTTAAATATGAATTAGATCTCGATAGGTCGGTTAAAAGGTGGAATTTTACATGCCTTTTCCGTACAAACATTTTTAGTGACTTCATGTTTCTCTTTATTTATACGGAATATACTCATCGGTATCAAAACGTGAGTTGAGTGAGGACGCTGGAGAATATACACAAAGTATCTCCCCATGATTCATCGCTGAAACAGCGGATCCTTTTAGTAAGTTTGTTGGTGTTACAAATAATAGAACACAAATCCTCAGTCATCGGTTTCCGCTAAGAGCCGTGACCAGAGTTAATAGCTTTAGGAAATCTGAATAATTACCCGAGTGACGGAAAAGCGATCACAGAAATAGCTCCTTGCGAGTAATGGCTCTTATTTTAAAACGGTTGACAGCTGAAACGAATAATCCTTGAAAAAAGGTTCGACAGTGTTCTCCTTGTTCTCCAATGAACATTTCATATTGCTTCATGATGATATTAGTCTTTTGTGATTTGGAATTTATACAAACCTTGAGGTTTTTTATTTTGTGTCGGGTTTCTTGGGAGACGTATGTTAAAATTTTTAGGACTTTTACTAAGAACGTCTGATCACTGACATTTGTGAAAAGCGGCAATGTCTTTACTGAACACATTTGCAGCTGGTGACGTTAGCGGAACGAAACCTTGTGAGTGAGGGAAAACAGCTACTGAGCTAGCACACTTTCACGAGGACGTAGGGATATATGTTCTACAATATCTTACACACCGTTGGCGTATTAGTCAAAATATTCCTTTCTAGATAGTGTCCTCTAACGTGAACCCCGCCTTGAGCATTTATGTCCTTGCGTTTCTTCGGAAGACCTGGAGGCTTAAAAAATCAATTTTAACACTTTCCGGAAGTTTTAATTTTAGAAAGAAAATAGACCATCTTGTGGTCGCAGGAAAGTAAAGAATCGATTTCTAATACACGCGTTTGGTGGTAAGTCTTTGTTTGTCACTGAAATAACTGAGCTTGGCCGTCGCAAAAAATAATTACACAGCTGCTAAAGTCGGTGAAACAAAGTTAAATAACAACTCCACAATGTCTGAGGAGGGAGGTCTGCTGGCTGACTTTCACTTGATTATGTCGGGCAAATAATTAATGGACGCTTGTGCAGTTTCTCACTTCGTTAACAAAGCCGGAGTCTTTCCCAATTAAAGAGAATGATGAATGGAATAAAGAGAGAAGGACCAATTCTTAAAATCTAATTTACAAAACATCAAAGAACCCCACCTTCTACATAATATGGGTCAATATGACCACCTCCTCATCACGTAAGTTATGTAAATGTTTTTCATGCTCCGAACTCGAGAGTCCTGGCAGTATTTACTTTACAGCTTAAAGCCATCAATCAAAGCTTAAAAGGGTTACATTTTCAAGGGCTTGCAGTTTTCATGGTACTGAGGATTCAATATGATTATTAACAAATATTTGAAGATGAGGAAATGTCGTAGCTGCAGATTCGAGTTACAACCGGAATAAAGCGAAAGAGAGATAGTACATGGTCTATGTCCATGTACATGCGCTGCTTTGTTAATTAAATGTGTTCTTTTTTGAAAAGCTGTATTCCCTTGGTTACAAGTGCCATCGAATATTTCATCGAAAACAGTAAACTTCCATGTGTTTTTCTTTACATTCGTTTGTGGTCATTTAGGTTCTATCCATCTCTCCTGCAAATAAATTATGCTATGTCTAATGATTTATTTTTAGAATATTTTCTCTCACTTGTCAAATAAATTTCTCAGATCAGCTCAGTTAAATGACCTGATTATTCGCTGTTTTACCTCTGGTGCAGCAAAACAATCACCTTCAAGCTGCCATGGATGTCTATCAAGTTACCTGAGTTTAATTTTAGGTGCATTCTTGTGTATCCATCGTTACTTTACCCTTCGGCGTCTAAAAATACTAGAAAATTGCAATCTTCTTGTGTTCTTGGCTTCCTTCATTTTTACTTATTGATGAAGGGTTTTCTAACCGTTCGACTGTTCGTTTGAATTCAGGCCAATGCGTTGTTGTCTTTCCTTCAGCTGTTTTTTAACTTTCTAATTTTCAACTGAAGTGAATTACTACTAGGAGACAGGACCTCTATTTATTCGTCCCTATCCGAAAAGACTAGGATATCTAACCATTACTTGATGTTATAGAAAGGTAGCATATTCTTCTCAATTATTTTAAGACCTTGAGTGTTGGTCCGGCCGGTGCTTGAACCCTAGACCTTCCGCACAACAGTCCAGCGCTCTATCCATTGGGGTAACTGGGAGGCGGTTAAACTTCCGTTTATTCGCTGCAATTCGTGTATCGAGCACAAGTTTCAAAAGCAAAGCAACTAACAGCTGTACAACATAAAAAACAGAATAAGAACCTGACTAACTACACTTGAGGAGATTCTTAAGATGCCGACGATAATTTTCATAGAAAATAAAACAGACGCAAGGGTTTACAGCACAATATGAGCGAAAAATAAAGGAGTTAATTAATGTGAAGTATTGGAAGGCACAAGATAACATGGTTCTGTCTGATGAAAAGCGCCTCAAAAACCACCAGATACCGCGTGGCAGCGAGCATACTGCGAACACCAACACGATTGCAACAGACATCTTGATAACATGTCTCTCTCGCTTCAAACGTTGGTCTCTGCCGCTAGCTGTTTGTTCGCCTGGAGTCTTCTGCAATTTGATTTTTAAGGCAATTGCAGTGTAAAGTACGGAAATTAAAGCCAAAGGGACATAAAAGAATGCAACAGACAATGCAGTCATGTAGTTTAGGTGGGACAAATAGTCACCAAATACGCCATCCAATTGTATCACGCACAAAAGCTTCTTTTGATGTTCGACAAGCTTGAGGACGAGCAGGTGAGGGCAATGGACTGCCAAGGCGATGATCCAAGTGGCGAGAACGAAGAACCGACACTGCTTTGAACTGATCAATAGGAAACGTAGAGGAAATACCACAGCTGCAAATCGATCCACTGCTATCAGCACCAGGCTCAAGATGGAAACCGAAGTGGAGATATCTATCGCGAATGGAACCAGTTTACACAACACTTCGCCTAGAGTACCGCCGATTAACCAGGGAAAAGAATCGCTGTGTGACGAAACTAGTTCCCGAGGAAACAGGAAAATCGGAAACAGCAGATCGGACATGGCCATGTTTACAATGAAAAAGTTGATGGGCTTTTGTAGGGTTTTCGTCTTGTACACGATAAACCCGATGAGGGTATTTCCAACCAGCGATACAACAAATAATACGCAGTAAGCAAAGGTTTCACCAATTCTTCTCGCTGCAGGGTTAAAGCAGCTCAACATGGACTGTGTTCCATTCATCGTTTTGGTCGCGTTTGCCCACATTTCAAAACTTACAGAAAGGTGACAGTTTCTTCTTCAGTGTTGCAGAATTCTCCACTGCGCTAAGGAAAATCCCTGCGTTCCGCTGGTACAGCAATCAATAGGACTGTATCTTTCTGGTTTATCAAGTTTATTTACGATCCACGTACGCCTCCACAATCTCCGTACAATCTACGTTCAGTCGATCTCGATTTCTATTCCGAATGCCCTCAATTACAACATGTTATCTCTATTTATCACAACGGAAATACACACCTAGTTACGTAAATCCGATATTCACAATGCTTATTTGCGCTTTGCTAAGCCATTTTCCTGTCGCACAGTTTGACTTGCGTCCCTACCCAGAATAATCCAATTAGCCCCTAGCAATTAAACCCACACTCACTATTTGCGGAGCATGTGTCACATATTTCAATGTGTTACAGGATGTTCCAGCCCAAACGTACGCCTTAAATACCTCTAGATAATGCACTTGCGTGTATAAGCTAACATTCTACCGATTGTTTATTTTATCTATTTGTTTTTTTTTGCAATTATTGATTATGCAATAACACGTTTCACAACATTCAGGAAGCAGCTCTCTAACGCTCAGGGCTGCTTTCTCTCTTTTTAAAAGAAAACAACATTACTACTTAGCTTGTTTAAATGGCGTCAAATATCTTAAACGTTTTCAGAACTTTTGAATACCGCCAGCGAACAGTTAAAACCTTACATATCTGAGATAACTAAGCTTCTTTTATCCTTTAATAATCAAAGTTATTATATCGCTGGCAGTACCCGTGGGCAATATGAAGCGAATCCTGACTTCTGATTGGCTACCAGGGCAAGATGGGCCCATCTTGTCAAAGCAAAGAAAACATAAACGACTTTCGTGGGTTTGAGATACAATGCAAAATATGAAGTTCATATATTGTGTACTGCGGTATTAGATACATATGATGCACGATCCTCGCAGTAGATAGCGCTATTTAAGCAATAGCGAAAATCAGACCTGAAAAAAAAAAAAAATCAGGCCTGTACGGGATTCGGACCACTGACCTCTGCGATACTAGTGCAGCGCTCTACCAATTGAGCCAACAAGCCAACTGGGAGCAGGCCGTTAAGTTGATTCGTAATAAACCCGTGAAAGTGATAAATGAGAAACAGTGCAATATATGAAGTTCATATATTGTGTACTGCGGTATTAGATATATATGATGCACAATCCTCGCAGTAGATAGCGCTATTTAAGCAATAGCGAAAATCAGACCTGAAAAAAATCAGGCCTGTACGGGATTCGAACCACTGACATCTGCGATACTAGTGCAGCGCTCTACCAATTCAGCTAACAAGCCAATTACCTTATTATAGGAAATTAACAATGCATGTAATTAACGCGAATTTCAAAAATTCGCGTTAATTTTATGTATCTTAAATTACCTCATTGTTAATTAAAATGACGTTAATTAAAAGCATCGTTATTTAAAGACACCTTTATTATAAGCAAAGCCACAATTCCTCTAAGTCACCGTCAGAGTCGGTTGACGCATCATCCTTTAATATTAAGTTCAAAATGTCCTTAGATTCATCAGTGTAGCGATCGTCTTCTCTGAGGGGATAACTCACTTCTTCAACTTTCTTGCGCAAAATGTCTATCGCATTTTTGTCATCTCATTTCATTTCTTATGTTTTTTACCGGAAATAGAGAGCAAATTTTGTTGTTGGCCGTTGTTGTTTTCTAACGAAATGAGTACGAAAAATATTAAATTCACGTCTTAATTATACCGCACGGAAACATACCGCACGGAAATTCGCGTTAATTAAATGTATGTAAGCATAACTTTTGGAAAATTCGCGTTAATTTTATGACGCGTAAATTTTCTTCGCGTTATTAACATGCTTCGTTATATTCCTATAACAAGGTATTGCTTAATTAGCGCTATCTACTGCGAGGATCGTGCATCATATGTATCTAATACCGCAGTACACAATATATGAACTTCATATAATTTGGATATATCAACAAAGTTGAAATGGTAAATTGGCCACCGTTATGATTACAAAAGCTGACGTTTCGAGCGTTAGCCCTTCGTCGGAGCGAATAGAGGAATTGTGGGTTGTGTGTGCTTTTAAAGGCAGAAAATGGAGCTACGTTATTGGTGGGTGCATGGCAACGAGAAAAACATGAATAAATTAGTGGAATGAAAAGCGTTCATTGATCCCTGTGGGATTGAGACTGCCGATTTGAAAGATGTTTTTCTCGTTGCCATGCACCCACCAATAAAGTAGCTCCATTTTCTGCCTTTAAAAGCACACACAACCCACAATTCCTCTATTCGCTCCGACGAAGGGCTAACGCTCGAAACGTCAGCTTTTGTAATCATTACGGTGGCCAATTTACCATTTCAACTTTGTTGATGTATCCAAATTATTTCGTTACTCCCACCGACGCAGCCCCAAACAGTTTCTTTCGAAACTATCAGCCTTTATTCATATGAACTTCATATATTGCATTGTATTTCATTTATCACTTTCACGGGTTTATTACGAATCAACTTAACGGCCTGCTCCCAGTTGGCTTGTTAGCTCAATTGGTAGAGCGCTGCACTAGTATCGCAGAGGTCAGTGGTTCGAATCCCGTACAGGCCTGATTTTTTTCAGGTCTGATTTTCGCTATTGCTGAAATAGCGCTATCTACTGCGAGGATCGTGCATCATATGTTTCGTGGGTTTATTATACTTTAAAAAACAGTTGGCTTTTATCCCGTCTCGGGTAGTCATGACATCAAGTCTTGATTCTTAATGAAGCGATGACTCTTTTTGCTATGTTTTGGTCAATAAAACTAATATAATGTAATTGGTATGGTAATTTAAAAACGAACAAGGTCTTGGAAAAAGAGGCATTTTATAAATTTCAAACTTACAAACAGATAGTCATACTACAGTCGAACCTCGATTATCTGGACCTCGATGATCCGAACTTTTTTCTCTGGTCCCAATTTTGACATGAATATTTATTACTCATGATCAAGATCCGTAGCCATCTTCTACAGCGTTGAAAAGTGAAGTGAAGGCGAGTTTGTTTTGCTTTCAAAAAGCAAAAGCAGCGCTCGCACACGTCGTAACTTACTAATGAAGAACATTTGAATCTGAAGTCTGATTGGCTTAGAGTTGCTTGTCGCTGAGTGAGATAGTTGTGTTACCTGTAGACTATATTTTTTCTCAAAACGATTTGGAAGTGTTTTGTTTTACGATTAAATTTCGCTTTCTTAATTTAATCATTTTCTCATTAATATTCATATTCTCGATTATCCCAACCCTTTTGTCTTATCCCAACGTTTCTAGGTAATCGAGGTTCGACTGTAGGAACATAATGTTATCGATATGGTGATTTAAATATGAATTACATCTCGAAAGATCGATTAAAAGGAGGAATTTTACATGCCTCTCACGTACAAACATTTTTAGTGACTTCATGTTTTTCTTTATTCATAAGGAGTATACTCATCGGTATCAAAATGTGAGTCGAGTGAAGGGGCTGGAGGAAATACACAAAGTATCTCCCCACGATTCATCGTTAAAACAGCGAATCCATTTAGTAAGTTTGTTGGTGTTACAAGTAATAGAACACAAATCCTCAGTCATCGGTTTCCGCTAATAGCCGTGACCAGAGTTTAATAGCTTTAGGAAACCAAATAACAATTACCTGAGTGTCGCGAAATTAATCACAGAAATAGCTATTTGCGAGTAATGGCTTTTATTTTAAAACGGTTGACAGCTCGATCGAATGATCCTCAAAAGAAGGTTCGACAACGTTCTCCTTGTTCTCCAATTGAAATCAAGGATTACTTATGAATCTTTTACTATCTAGAACTTATACAAGCCTTGAGGTTTTTTATTTTGTGTCGGTTTTTTCGGGAGACGTATGCTGAATTTTCAGGACTCTTACAAATAGCGGAAGAACCCGTCTGATTACTGACATGCGTGAAAAGCGGCAATACTGAACACATTTGCAGCTGGTGACGTTAGCGGAACGAAACCTTATCAAGGAAGGAAAACAGCTAGCACACTCTCACATGGACGCAGGAAAATATGTTTTACAATATCTTATATACCGTCGATATTTTAGTGGAATATTCCTTTCTAGTTCGTGCCCTCAAAATATAATACTGCCTTGAGTATTTTTGTCATTGCGTTTCTTCGGGAAAAGAGCTGGAGACTTCAGAAAAAAATTTTAGAATTTCATGGAAATTTTCATTACGGAAGGGAAATAGACCAACTTCATTAGTCTCAGGAGAGTAAAGAAACGATTTGTAATGTGCGCGTTTGGTGGTAAGAGTTTCTTCGTGACTGGAACAACTTGATCGTCGTAAAAAAAAATAACACAGCTGCTAAAGTCGGTGGAACAAAGCTAGACTGGATAAAGACTCCATTATGTCTGAGGGGGGACGTCAGCTGGCTGACTTGCACTTGATTATGTCGGGCAAATAATTAATGAAGACTTGTGCCGTTTCTCAATACGTTAACAAAGTCGGAGTCTTTCCCAATGAAGAGAATGATAAATGGAATAAAGAGAGAGGAAGGTTTATCGACCAATTCTTAAAATCCAATTTACAAAAGGAAAAAAAAAACCACCTCTATACAATCGGTCAATATGTCTAATGTTTTTCATGCTGTGGACGACTCGAGAGTCCTGACAGTCTTTACTTTACAGCTTTTAAGCAGTAAAGTAAAGACTGTCAAAAAAAAAAAGCCTTTAAAAAAAGGCCTTTCACAGTGGGTAAGGAAGATCACATAAAGTCACAAGGAAATATGTTCTACAAAATCGTTAACACCGTCGGTATTTTAGTCAAATATTCCTTTCTAGCTCGGCACCATCAAAAATTAATCGCATCTTGACAATTTGTGTCTCAGGTGTTTCTTCAGGAGACGACCTGGGAGAAGTGCACATTTTGCCAATGAAATGTAAAGCTGGATATAGTTAATAGCAGTCTCCTATCTCACTCGGAGTGTTGTTCCAAAAGCACGACAGAAATGTTGTCATTAGATTTTAACAGCAAACCTAAACATCATTAGGCCTCTCTTTTATACATAATACTGCCAAGCAACTTAACACAGTAGCCTTGAATTAGGAGAAAAAGCAGCTCAGGAGATTCTTGAGACCCTGGCGGTAATTTCCTGACTAAATATAAAACAGATACAAGGGTTTATAGCACAGTATGAAACAGCTACAAAATAGGCGATAAACTTGAAGTAATGAAAGCTACAAGACGATATTCAAGTGCTATCCTGTGAAAACAGGTTAAGGATGTACATTGTAGTGTTGGGCAACCAGTCTACTGCAAATGCCAACACGATAGCAACGGACATCTTCACGACATTCCTCTCTCTCTCTTCGAACGTTGGTCTCTTTTGTTAGCTGATTCCTCGCCTGGAGTCTTCTGAGATTTAATTTTGAAAGCAATGATGAGATAAAGAAGGGCGATCAAAACTAAAGGGAGATATAAGGTTAGAACGGCGATGGTCACAATGAAGTTTTCGAAAGACAAGGTCTCTCCAAATGCATCATTCCAGTCCCCGTCACCCCTCAGCGCTCCTTGATGCTCAACAAGTTTAAAGGCGATCAGTTGTGGGAGGCAGACCGCCATGGCGATGATCCAAGTGACGAGGACGAAGAACCGACCCTGCTTTGAACTGATCAGTGGGAAGCGGAGGGGAAATACCACAGCTACAAATCGATCCACTGCTATCAGAACCAGGCTTTGAATTGACACAGTAGTGGACACATCTACAACAAAGGCAATCAGCTTACACAATGCTTAGTCAGGAGGACCGCCGATAAACCAGGCGCCGTTGGTATATAATCGAATTAACTTGCGAGGAAACAGGAAAATCGGAAACAGCAGATCTGACGTGGCCATGTTTCCAATGAAAAAATCGATGGATTTTTTGAGATTTTTCGTTTTGTACACAACTATCCCCATCAAAGTGTTTCCAACCAGCGATACAACAGATAGTAGGCAGTAAGCAAAGGCTTCACTAATTCTTTTTGCTGCAGGGTTGAAGCAGCTGAACATGGACTGTGTTCCATTCATCGTAGTGGTCGCGTTTGCCCACATTTTCCAAACTAAGAAGGAGCTGAGAGCTTCTTCTTCAGGTAGCAGCTCTCTAACGCTCGAGGCTGCTTTCTCTCTTTTTTAAAGAAAAAATACATCACCACTTAGCTTGTTTACATGGCGTCAAATACCTTAAATTATTACGTCGCTCGCAGCGCCCGTGGTTAAGATGAAGCGATTCCTGTGTTCTGACTGGCTATCCGAGCGGGCAAGATGGGCCTGCCTATCTTGCCCGCTTGGGATTGCCTGCATTGATCCTGCGCATGAAAAAATTGAATTAGAACTAAGTTCGTAATTCTTGGACAGTTTCGGCGATGGAAACGCAAAAAGTGCCAAAAGATAGTTAAAAAAAAGAAAAGGGAAACAGAAACGACTATCGCGTCTGTTGAGCAACAAACAGTTGGCTTTCTTTCCCGGCTCTCGAAGCAAACAAGTCACTCTTAATTCTTAATAGTGCGAAATCTTTTTGCAATATAATAAATCCTTTATTAACTAAGCTTGTTAGGTCAAGATGGCTAGATATTAACCTCCTTCTTTTTTCGTGAAAAAAGAACTTGGCCAATATCCATCTATCTTGACCGCGCGTTTGGTTAATAGCGCATATTTAAATCGAACGTTTTCAGAAACTTTGGAAAACCACCAGCAAACATACAAATTTTTGTATATATAAGATACTACAGCTGCTGTTAGCTTGTAATATTCAAACTTATTATAAAGAGAGCAGTGCCCGTGGGCAATATAGAGCGAATCCTGATCTGACTTCAGATTGGCTGCTCGAGCGGGCAAGATGGGCCCATCTTGCCCTCTCAGGATTGCCTGCTTTGATCCCGCGAAAGAAAAAAAAAATACTTGGAACGGACAACAAAGTTCTTGAATTTTGGACTTCTTGTCTCAATCATTCTCCAGTACAGAAGAAATTTGCCGGCATGCAACTAGTCTCTACGTCCTCGGCGAAAAGTGATCTGAACTTGATATCGCAAATCCGACACGTGTGCGATTGAAATAGAAATAGCCTAGTAACCGATGTTTTACATCGATTAACGGTTGCCAACTGCTATCCTGAAGGAAATTAAATTGAAGTCATCATCTACTTTACATGTTAATCAATCAATTCAACCTGTTTTATTCCTGATGGTTTTTTGAGTGATGCGACTGCGACGCTTGAACAATTTAATTTCATCATTTACCTAACAGCATATACTACGTTCTTTGGAAATAATACTTAAATTCGATGTTATCAACAATCACAAAGCTCACCATAACAGAATGGACAGTTGGCATAACTTCCAGCCTTGGTTGTTTCGGTGCACTCACGATCCTATCCATAGCATGAGATACTATTCGGTCAAGCGTCTACCATGTTTTTAAAGTGTCTACCGAGTTTTTAAAGCGTCTAACGTGTTCGATAAAGCTCAAAACACAATTGTAAGTTAACAGGATACCTTGTACTACGAGCTTTGCCTTCAAAAAGTCTCTACATTTCTTTCGTTTTAAAAATTTCTATGAAGGTATTAATTATCTTTCGCTTATTTCGCGAGACAGCGGCTGTTTCTTATATTTTCTTTCGAAATTATGCGCAGGAAATAGGGAGTGCATGCCCGACATTTGACCGCTGAGTTAACACGGAAACACAGTGGCTGGTGTTACCGTTGTCGCGTGATCTCGGTTCTGGTGTCCTACTATAAACCCCTATTGTTTCTAAAACAGCTGAAATAAATGTCTTACACCTTTCAGAAAAATTTGCTTGGATTCATTAGCGTTGCAGCGAAGCCCTGTTTTAAGGGAAGGAGGTCCTTTTTTTCAAGTGAATTTTTCTAGACCATAAGAAGACCGTAAAATTTGTCTTTTTTAGCCACTGGTTACGAGAACGAAGGGTTCAGATTCAGATATAGCCACAAGTTTTGTAATAGTATAATTCTCATGCATTATTAATCTTCTTTTACCTATAATCAAATTAACTTATTCTCTTTTTCTCAAAACAAGGGGTATTCAGCGGTTTGCTGCATGGAAAACTGTGGGTGTAACCGTTACGGCCTAAATTTTCCTTCTTTTAAGCAAAACTTTGGAGGTATTTGAACCTCTGACAAAAGATACGAAGGGGCAGTTATTGACCCTCCATCATTATCAATCAAGGGGTTTTAGAGCATACCCAGAATGTGAAAAGAAATCACATGCACTCCATGGTTGAGCTAATTTTAGTCCGCCTTTCAGTTTTGTCGATTCACTTTAATTTGTTATTTCGACATCGGTGCCCATGGTTTTTCCGTTGAAATTGACCAGCACAGATGAGGGTTAATTCAATGCTGGGTTCCACCGGAGCCTTCGAAGCTTGCATCAAAAAGGAAAGTTACAAAAGCAGATCGTAGTTTTCGAAAAGCGTACAGCAATGAGATACTGCAACGTACATAGGATCTAAAAATCGCGTGATCACAAGTTGTTCTGTATGCTTTTGTGGTTTGATTAAAAATCCTTACTCCATTAAGATAAACGATGCTTTAATTTTTTGGGGTTTAAATCAAATCTCAGGCACCACGTTTCCAAAGCTGCTATGATTTATATTATATACAGACTTAAATATATCCGGGGCAGTATTGCAATAACTCGTATGTATCTCTTTATCATCCAAAGACTCTTTTTTCAAGCGGTATTTAAAAAAAAAACGCCTAAGTTTTGCAAAAGAAAAGAAAAAATAAATAAAAAGGAAAAAGGAAAACAAAAAAACAAAACAAAAAAAATAACCAAAAAATGCTGCAATGACTATTAAAACTCAAACACTCGTGAAAATTATCCTCTGGAAAATCTATTAGTAACCGGTTTCCCTGGTTTCCCAGGTTTCCCACATAATTGTTTGGTTCGCCAAGAATTACCAGAGATTTTCTGCGGTATCCTCGATCGAGGCGTTTTTCTACAGGAGTCTTCTCCTTTACTAGCGATAATAACGCATTTGCCGTGACAAGCCGAAGTATCATTTCCTACAGGTTTTTTTTAGATAAGATTCAAGCACGTTTCCTTGTAATTCTAGTGCGCTTGCATGCAGAAACGTGTATTGCGTGTTCTTTAACCTAAGCTAGGAGTTTTCTTTAGACACTTTGATAAAGTTTCATCATCATCAACCACGTCCCTATCGAATAGCAGCTGTGGTCTTTTGTTTCCTGTCACGAATCCCTAGTGGTGATTAGAGATTGTAATCGGATTATATTTGGTCATTTTGATGTCGAACAAGGTAAAAAATGCAGTCAACGCTAAGGAAATAAGTGTCGTGCACAAGTCTTAGATCACGAAGAAACAATGATGAATGCTTGACAGTTTAGGTTTGCTGTCGGATGTACGTATCTAGGGCGTTTACGTGTGATAGCAATAAAACTAGGGAACCTTGTAAAATTAAGGAAGAATGATTAGAATGGTTGTGATGAGAGAAAATATTAGGTTGAGAAATAAAGTGAAGAAAACGACAAGTACAGTCCTAAGTGTTTGTTGGACCAGCCGGAGCGCGGAGATATTTCTAACGCAGTGGAAAATTCCGCAAAAGCATTGCCCAGATGTTCCCTAATTTGCCCGCATGTATGGAAACATGCGCCATAATGAGGACAATTTTAATGGAAAATTAAGCAAAAGTTTCCGTCCTGAAAAATTTATTTTGTAGCTCAGTTGTAACTATTTGTCCTTTTTTATCGATTGCATTCACATTTGAATCAGCCCATTAATTACGTTACTTCGGACGAAAACCTCTCAACCATAATTATCTAAACTAAGGGGCAATTTGGCCACGAAATGACGACTTTCTAGAACTTATGAAGATAAGCTAAACATAATTATTACATACTAAAATATTCGTTGTGCCTGAGTTAAAGAGCTGCTTGCTGAATTAGAGACAGATATCTCGGATCAGTGACAAGAATGTCAGCCAATTACACCAAAAATATGAATGGAACACAGTTTACGTCGAGCTGTTTCAACACTGTAGCACAAAGAATTGCTGAGATCGTTGCCTATTGTTTGCTTTTTGTAGTTTCGCTGGTTGGAAATACCCTGATTGGAATAGCTGTCTACAAGACAAAAGCCCTGAGAAAACCCATTAACTTTTTGATTGTCAACATGGCCATGTCCGATCTGTTGTACCCGATTTCCCTGTTTCCTAACAATGTGGTATGGTTACACACCGGCTCGTGGATGTTCCGCGGTCTTCTTGGCAAGGCGTTGTGCAAACTGGTTCCCTTCTTTGTAGAAACCTCCATTGTTGTCTCTGTTCAAAGCCTGGTTCTAATAGCAGTGGATCGATTTGGAGCTGTTTTTTATCCCCTTCATGGCCCACTCATCAGTTCAAAGCTGTGCCGGTTCTTCATTCTCGCCACTTGGATCATCGCCATGGCTGGCTGGTGCATCAACCTGTTCGCCTTCAATGTTGTCGAGTATCCAGAAGGACTGGCTTGTAAGCGAACCTGGAATGACGCATTTGGAAAGTACTTTCTCTTTGAAACCTACATTGTGGTGATGAATGTTGTATTCCGATATATCCCTTTCATTTTTGTAGCAATCATTTACGTTGCTATCGCTGCAAAAGTGAAATCCCTGAAGGCTCCAGGCGAGCAAAGAGTCAATTCCAGAGAACGCCGTTTAAAGAAAGAGAAGAGTGTTCTTAAGATGTCCGTGGCAATCGTGTTAGTGTTCGCAGTGTGCTGGTTGCCCCACACCATCGGTTGGTACCTTGTCACTTTTTCATCGAATACCGGCATGATATCGTCTTGTGGCTTTCTATACTTTAGGTCTGTTGCCTATTTCCTAGCTATGGCAAACTGTGCCATAAGCCCTTGCATCTGTTTTGCTTTCAGTGGAAATTATCGCGGGGCTCTCAAGAACCTTTTTAACTGTTTTTTTCTGCTGATCTGAGGGCTTACATATAAATTTGCAAAATATAATTATCACATAGTTAGGCTGGAATCACTGAGCGTCTTGCCAAGAGAAATGGGATCATCTTTTTTTTTTATTGAAGGAAGAAAAATAAAATCATCGCGATTCTTTTCTCTATCTTCTCCTTTTTCTACTGCGCGTTTATGACGACTATCGATAAAATCGTAAATGGGTATTATCCGTATTTAGCCGTGAGCTTTAATGAAAGTGTTTTAATGCCGCGTGCATAAAACTTGTAAATATTAGCTTTCAAAGCTGGCCATAGATAAACTTATCGCGCTCAGTACTGTTTTTAAGTGAGATTCTTGTCATTTTCTCGATTCGTGCATTTTTGCAATTGTTCTCTTAATTGTTATTTGTGGTTGACCGCAAAAGACCTTGACATTGCATGTTCTCGTCTGAAGTTCGATGCAGGTGAGCTTATGGAGAGAGCATAATATGGTAATTGAGATTTTAAGACAACTTAGTTTCACTTGAAACAGAGGAGCTCTTGAAACAGAGTAGCTAGTACAGAGTATAGCTGATAAAAAGGAAAATAAACGTTGGCTTATTCAAAGAATCCAGTTTGCGCAATATTACAGTAGATAGTGAAATGTATCAGGGTTTAATAACATTTTTAAGAAACTGAAATTATACAAAGGGTCATTTAAACCGATTTTGGACTTCACGATCGTTTTATCGAATATATATCTCGCCGGCCTTGAACATTTTGTGCAATCAACTTATAATCTGAGAATACAGTGATTCGGCTGTAATAAAATGGAAGGAACAAATAAAAAAAAACACTATAAACCGAAGAGTCCAAACAATTGTTTCCATGATATGCCTCTAAACTGCGGGTTGTTTTTGAATTTTTTTTTCATCATTTCAATAGATATGAAGTACTCAGAAAGTTTGGAGAGCACAAAAGATATGTAATAGTTATTAGGATTTGCTCGAGGCGTAGCCGAAAGCAACTTTAGCCGTCTAGGTGCTCTCTAAACTTTTAAAATTCTGCATATCTCGATGAATGCAAAGCTGAAGTTTGAACCACTTGTTATATAACATTTTCAATATAGTTCTTTAATAGTTGTAAGTAATCACATGATTTCCAGTGCAATTTTGGATAAATCTGCATAAGTATTTTTTCGAAGGCTAACCAAATTGTATGAGCCCGTAAGGCGACTGCAATTAGTGGTCTTTAAATAATGTAGGTGCTGTTTCATCCCAAACTGCACGAAATAAATTATATGATTTCTTTTTAATGATACGCACGCAAAAATTGACTTTGTTTTGCTCTTGAGTCTTGTCCATTTCATGTCATAGCTTAATGGTTCGCCGCTTGCGTTTGCGCACTTTCCCTTAAGGTATAGCTTGATAGCAATAACCATTATAAGATGGCTATCAGGCTCGTAATCTTCCTCGTCTTTCTTAAGAACTGTTGGGTAAAACTCTTCCAAAATTTTGTTCAGAGCTTCCGGACACGTTTCAAGCCTTTTGCTTATAACCATTTTGGAAGCATAAGACTGACAGAGTTTTAACCAGTTAATTGTGCTTTACCTGTCTTCTTTTTTTTCCTGTATGGGATTAATTGACGTTTTCTCGACCAATGAACTTGCTGAAAATTTTGTATGTACATTATTTACTTAATCAACATTTTGAGCAACACAATGTACAATGAATCTATAATAAATCGCCTTTTTTTCTGAGATAGGCTTTAATGAAACAAGAACAGATCAATAACCTATCATTTGAGGAAAACAATGATAGTTCCATTCATAATATTTCATTCAGAAATCACGATTGGGAATACAATTAACAGAACATTCTCGTGGAGTCGGATCATACTTCAAATTCAATTTGCAAATTTGTCAGAAAATTGCGTGCTTACAGAAAACTATACTGTAAGGGAAGGCAAAGATGATAAAGAAATATTTGGAGACAACAGCTTTATCCGAAGAAGACCTACATTTGCTATTTAGCAGCGAAAAATATTTCTCTACGCGTAGGAGACAAGCGCATATGCACGAATCCGAAAATTGTGTAGCGTTGTGAAGAAAATATTAATTCCTGGAGCTGTAAGATTTAGAAAAAATATCTTCATACTGTAAGGACATATCAACACTTAAAAATAATATTTACCGGTGCGAAGAATGGTCCAAAAGTGGCGAGGCCTCACTCGGAGTCAGTCTTCATTTTCAAGTCCCAAGTCGTATGTGTTTGGGAATGGAAGCGGTTGTTAACTCGAAAGCTAATTTTGTCACTTTAAGGGCTTGAAGGTCCACTGTTCTCCAAATCGCATAGTCGTAAACAGAATTCATTTTTATTTTGAGCTCCAAAACGTCTATCACAACCGGAATGGAACAGACAAATTATCTTGAAAATTTAAGACTCGCGGCTAAACTGCAGTGAATGCGGAGTAAACTTTTCCCTCTCGAGGTATTTGTTTGCGACGTCATAAGCGTGCATGACGACGATAATAAAGCACGCACGCGCAAATGAATTCGATTGCCGAGTTTGCCTTTGATAAGTATTTCTGTAAATAAAACTTTTATTATTAGGAGCACATTATAACTTGCAGCAAAACATCGTTAGGAGAATTTACGTTTGAGAAGACTTAATTATAGGGGTTTAGGGCAGGTCAATTGGTGAACTCTTGGGAAGAAAAAGTAAAAAATATCACCGAATCTCTTCCTTTTTAATTCATCATATATATAAACATATATATATATATATATATATATATATACCGGGGATCAGTTCAAAACAAGATACCGGAATCACAAAGCTTCGCTTAAAGACAGGCGTAAAATGAATTCCACAGAACTAAGCAAACACATCTGATCCCTGAAGGACGCCGGCGCGCAATATACGTTGTCCTGGAAAATAATCGCCCATGCCAACACGTACCCTAATATCCCAAAGAAATGTCATCTTTGTCTAACCGAGAAGTATTTCAATCTACGGAAATCGAACCTATGTTCATTGAAAAAAAGAAACGAGTTGGCAACTAAGTATGCAGTAACTTCAGGTCTTGTAGTTTTTAATTTTTAAAAAGTGCTCAAACTAGTCTAGTAGGCATTGCGCAATTGTATGACTTGACCCATCCCAGTAGAGTGCTCACCTTGAACATGAAAGCAAAGCTTTGTGATGCCAAAGAGCTAAATATATATATAGAGGGAGAGAGACAGAGAGAGACATAACAATACTCGATTCACTGAAGCAATAATTTATTCCCATATTCTAACTATGTACAGTCTGTTTCACGCTTTACACTGAATACTTTGAGGTTATTTAGAACTTTTCTTTTGCCTAATGTATTCATAAATAGACACTGACGAGGACTTCATTGAAACTGTAATTGTGAAATTGAAAAAAGAGCCATCTTTTCTAATAAGAACATTGCCGATTTAACTTGAAATATCAAAATTATCATTATTTATTCAACATTATGAAACTGAGGTCTTTGGAAAAATACTTTAAGTTGATATTATCAGCCTTCACAAAGCTAACGGTAACGGAAAGTTTATTAGCTCAGTTTCCGACCTTGGTTGTTTCGGTGCGCCCTTATTTCTTTCCACACCCCGGTAACACAGCGGCCAAACGTCCACGCTAGAGCAAAGGTTAAAGTCACTAAGAGGCATCCAATCTTGATTGATTCCAACGAATAAAAACAAACCACTTCGGGAACCCACAGCGCGACTCAGAGTTTTGAAAACGTATATCCGTTTTGATAATGCTGAGCTAAATGTGTCAACGTTTGAAATCTTCGTAAATTTTTCGAGACATTGGTTGTTTCGTAAGTTTTCATTAGAAAAATCTTCCTTAGAAATTGGCGCACTGCTGGCTAAAATTGATCCGCTTGCGCATGCCTGACGTTTGAAATAACGGTGGTCTGGATAGGACGGCGAGTGTTTCGAAATACACACGACCGGAGACTGAGCTTGCTTATATATTTGGCGATGCGGTAAATCTACTCAACTCAATTTAAAACTTTACATCTTTGATTTAGATATTCTCGAACTATTTTGTTCCAAACGTCGTCAGAGACTAGAGTTCCTCTTGTATCCTACAACCAATTTTGCTCCCAAAGCTCGGCCCAGGCCTAAACACGGACGGAGCCAGATTTGTTGCTATTTGAACTCGTTTCCAGCGTCCTCATAGGCGTCAACTCCTCCTCGGTCACTTCATCATTGTCAAAGCGTTTTCGCTTAAAGAAGCCAAACTTTCATGGAAGCAAAAACAAAACAACAACAACAAAAAATTAACAACGAATATTGACAATACCCTTTCAGAACAGAATAAATTCTAAGCGTACTGATCTCAAATTGCAGTGCGTTCAAAGGTAATCATGTTGCTTTCTCGGGGAAGATTCACCATTTCACGTTTACTGACGATCGCTCAAACCAGCCTGATATAATCCGATGCTTTGGAGGGTGTGGTCAAGACGATAACAAGGGGGTAGGGGTGGAGGGGGGGTGGAGGGGGGAAGGAGGAGGTTGGATAAAGCAAAGCGATTTCTTTCGAGCCTAGTGTCCCACTCCAACCCCCTGGATTCGCCATTTTATGCTCCCAAGTGGAGAGAGGCATTAAGGTTTCTTGTTTAGAGACCGTGGAAGTTGCCACGGTGTGGTTTCAAGGGCTCTGCTAACCAGGGTCGCTCGATGCAGTGTCCTATGTCCTCTTCAGGAGGCAAAGGTACAGATTGGAGTGTATACTTCGCACGGCTGATTCTGGAATTTCCAATTTCCAGAAAATCATATTTTGGCGAAAAAAGAAACTGTAATATTTAGCTTACCTTGTAAAGGGCGAGTCCAGCCAGACAGAAAAGTAGAAGTCCTCCTAAAACAGATACGACAATGATCCAGGCGGCCACCTTTCCTCCTCTGCTTTTCGGCGTGGTCTTTGGATTAGCAGTAAGTCGAATCTGTTAAAAAAAAAAAAAAAACCGGCTCCTGTAACTCCAGCAAACACTGAGTGCACCATTACCACAATGTGCTCCAGTTTTTTTTTAATTTATAATTTTTTTTTTCACTTCGCTTTCAAACGAGAAGCGTGCAAACAAGTACAAGCGATCTCAAGTCTGAGACGTCTGTTTGACGACCTCAAGATAAATGACGTTACTTTGCGCCCTGACATCGTCCAACGCAATGTAACACATTAGCTAGATAAGCCCTGGGCTCTCCTCAGCAGTGAATATGAATAAAACAGTTTTTGTTTTTAAAGGATAGACACAAATTTTGAGAAAGAAAAGAGAAAAGAAGTGAACACAAACCTCAATCATATTATCTGTTGTTTTGGGTTCTTGAACGCCACTTGGAGGAGTCACATCAGCCGTTGTTATAAGGTTCATAGAGCCAGCGTTCGTCTGTTGGAGAAGAAAAACTTAACTATTGAAAAACAAGAAATCTTAGAACCAAATTCAATCATTAAAAGATTTCATAAAACAGAACAAAGCATAGAAAGTGAACGAAAAAAAAAAAAAAAGAAATGCGCCCTTCAATTTTAAGGTACCTTAATGAGAGTATTCTGCCAGAGCCGAGACCTTATCTGTATCTTCACATCATCCCCTTTCTTCATTCTTCCCAAGACGCAAGGAACCTTTAGGCACGTCATGGCGCTATCAGATTTACACGACTGAAAAGTAATTTCCACAAGTGCTTCATCTAACAACTTTACTGGCTGCCTGGCATTTTTAACTCTGAGGTTATTTCGGGCAGCCAGCGCCCCTATCATTGTCTGTACTATTATTATAAATTTTCTTTCTTGTATATTTTGGGGTGAAAAAAATAAAGTTGTTGTTGTTGTTGTTTACAATTGTTGCAAAATTTCTTTGTCAATTGACATAGTCAAAACAAATCTAGAAGTTTAAAGTGACTTTCTTAAGTGTTTTTGAGCGCCGTGGTTTAACATCACAAAGCTCTCTACTTTTTCACAAAATCTGGAAACGGGGTATCCTGCGTTTGGTGCCGACTTTGCTTTAAGCTTTACCTTTCGCTTTAAAAAGACTAATTTTTCTCGCAAGTATTCTATTTTTGCACTGATAGAAATAAAACAACTTGTTACATACCAGTTCCTCGTTTGTCTGTCCTACTTCTCTCCTCCTTCTTGCGTTTGAAGAACTGGACTGGTGATCAAGTTGACTGTTGTTGGTGGTCAGCTTGAGGAAAAATATTGAATTTAATTGAAAATTAAGGCATGACTACCTTGGTATAACCGCTTTAAGCAAAAGCATGCACTCCATAGAAAAAAACACTTCACTACTTTTTCTCGCCCGTTAAACTCTTTTGTGACCATTAGAACCGTCAGTTCAGGTTTCGGTAATACATTATAAAGCCTAACTTGAGAGCAGGCCATCTTTACGAGCACTGCTTGGGAGACTGGAGACGAGTCGGGGAAAGGCTTTCCGGGGATCTGGCACCAATTGTCATAGCTAGAACCCTTGCAGACCACCCACGGGCTCGAGTTCCTCCTGGGC
The DNA here is from genome assembly GCF_964205215.1 of Stylophora pistillata. Taxonomy (NCBI): domain Eukaryota; kingdom Metazoa; phylum Cnidaria; class Anthozoa; order Scleractinia; family Pocilloporidae; genus Stylophora; species Stylophora pistillata. Next base: position 28,855,894 of record NC_142530.1, read on the forward strand.
TCATTCCCCTCCCACTGGCGAAGAAGCTTGTGCTGAAGCATTAAGAACGAGGAACTTCCCGCAATCTATAGAAAGCCTTAAATACCACTCACCTGAAGATTTAGAGGATTGATCTTTACGCTACAACTTCCTGCATTTCCGAGAACCTATTGACATGGTAAAATAAAAGAATGTAAACCTCGAATGAATCCGAAAAGCAAGTGGCTTAATTCTTCTTGGTCAGATCCATGGCAAAGCTTGTTAATTTCCAAAGAACGACGACGGGTTCAGCAGTTTTCAAAACGTTATACGGACATTGTGGCCAAAATCATATTCACTTACCTCTATTCCCATCAAATATAGCAAATAGTTTGGCTCTTCCGCCTTATCAAACTTGAATGGAACCAGAATTGTAACCGCTGCAGAATCGATAGGACTGGGGCCTCTGTTCCTTACCTGGTATGTAAAAACAAGTTTAAACAGGTGTTACAGGGGCACGTTCGATAGAAAGCTTTCCGATGGTGTGTTCAAACCCACAACCAGATGTAATTAAAACGACCAATCAGGCATGCGCACGTTTGCCGGGGAAACGTGAGTGATTAAGTTGCAATCTTGGGTTTGCAACTGATTGGTCGAAGGAGGTTTTGTCGGATGAGAGGGATGATCACCATAGAAGCTAACAAACAAGTAATCAAGTAATCCGACAAAACCTCCTTCAAACAAGCCGCTCCTGCCTACCAGAAAGCATTAAACACCAGTGGTTACAGCTATACACTCCACTACGAACCAACGCACACACAAAGTCGCAAGAACCGCCAACGCAACAACATCCTCTGGTACAACCCGCCTTTCACCAAGAACACCAGCACTAACATCGGACATAAATTCCTCGCGCTGGTTGACAAACGCTTTCCCAAAGATCATAAGCTCCGCAGAATTTTCAACAGAAAAACAATCAAAATTAGTTACAGCTGCATGGACAATACACAACAAATCATCGACAACCACAACAAAAGAATCCTCACCTCCCACGTAAAGACTAACGCCACCGCCACAACCGACACCTCTACCGCAAACAACAAGAAATGCAACTGCCGACAGAAAAACTCATGCCCTCTAGACGGAAACTGCCTCCAACAATCTGTCATATACCAAGCTACTATTTCACGTAAAGACAACAGCACGACAGACACATACATCGGGCTCACTGCAAACGACTTTAAGTGGCGCTACAACGACCACACCTCATCATTCCGACACGCAAAACACCGCAACTCCACCGAACTCAGCAAACACATCTGGACACTTAAAGACAACAACATCGATTATTCCATCACCTGGCGCATCCTATCTTCCCACCTGCCCTACAACAGCTCAAGCAAACGATGCAACCTATGCCTTAAAGAGAAATTCCTGATCATCTGCCACCCAGACCTATCAACACTCAACAAGCGTAACGAACTCGTCTCTTCCTGCCGACACAGAAACAAAGCACTCCTATGCAACAGCTGACTTGACACTTTTCACACTGCATAAACCATGTTAGTTAGCAATTAGTGTAATATATAAGCGATGGTATCGCATTATTCTGCCATTAAAATCCCCTGATGAGTGGGCAACCACGAAACAGGTCTGTAGGGATACATATGTAGTTGTGTTTTTCCGACTACCATACATTATATCGTAAATATATATATATCGTAAATATATATATATATATATATATATAGGAAGTCTGCAAGTCGATTTTCGCGTGGAACAGTGCTCAATACGTTGAAGCAGAGCAGAATAAATATTATGAGAGGAAAAAAGGACGTAACTACATTTCCCGACAAGCCTGTTTCGTGAATCGCTTCACTCTTCAGGGGTTTAATGAAAGAATATTCATGTGACTATCGTTTATATACTAGGAAGATTTGCATAATGCGCGGTAAACTTAAAAACTTTAAAGTTCAGTTGTTGCGTAGCAACGCTTTGTTTCTGTGTCGGCATGAAGATACGAGTTCGTTACGCTTATTTAGTGATGAGAGGTCGGGTCGGTAAATTATCAGGAATTTTTCTTTTAGGCAGAGGTTGCATCTTTTATTGGAGCTGTTGTAGGGAGAGTTAGATGATAAGATGCGCCATCTAACTCTTATCATCTAACTCTCCCTACAACAGCTCCAATAAAAGATGCAACCTCTGCCTAAAAGAAAAATTCCTGATAATTTACCGACCCGACCTCTCATCACTAAATAAGCGTAACGAACTCGTATCTTCATGCCGACACAGAAACAAAGCGTTGCTACGCAACAACTGAACTTTAAAGTTTTTAAGTTTACCGCGCATTATGCAAATCTTCCTAGTATATAAACGATAGTCACATGAATATTCTCTCATTAAACCCCTGAAGAGTGAAGCGATTCACGAAACAGGCTTGTCGGGAAATGTAGTTACGTCCTTTTTTCCTCTCATAATATATATATATATATATATATATGTAAAGTGTGACTTCCATTTTCGTAGAACAGTGCTCAATACATAGAAGTAGAGCGAAGTATATATTGTGGGAGGAAAAAGACAAGTAAACTACAAGTTCATCCCTACAAACCTGTTTCGTGGTCGCCCACTCATCAGGGGATTTTAATGGCAGAATAATGCGATACCATCGCTTATATATTACACTAATTGCTAACTAACATGGTTTATGCAGTGTGAAAAGTGTCAAGTCAGCTGTTGCATAGGAGTGCTTTGTTTCCCTGATGAGTGGGCGACTACGAAACAGGCTTGTAGGGATGAACTTGTAGTTTACTTGTCTTTTTCCTCCCACAATATATATATATATATATCGTAAATATAGAATAGAATAAATGTTTCAAAAGAAAATTTGCCCTGAGCGGGATTTGAACCCAGGTCCCTCTGTTACTAGTCAGGTGTGATTTTTTTTTTTTAATTTCTACTACGACAGCTCAATGTGAGCCGCTTCTAAGCTATTCTATTTACAAGGAGACAAGGTTGAGATTTCTTAACTATTACAGGTTTTCTACTTATAGCAGTGTTACATTTATTGAGGCTAACTAGTGATAACATAAAAAAAGGTTTGATATTACTGCGTATATATGGTGGGACTCGTTACATTGTATTTACCTGGTTGTTGGCATATACTAGCCAAAATTACGTATTCCAATAGGTCTCTATAGGTGAAAATGGAGTCGTTCATTTACTAGGCTTACAATAGTATCGTTAATGCACCATTTCAGAGGGAAATAGTAGCTGAGACCTGTGTGTTGTTGTACTTGAAAATCTTTTTGAATAAAGTGTTTAACCTTAGCATTAAAAATAGACTGTGGTGTGATGTGAATACCGTTTAAACGGAGTTCTACTGCCGATTTATGTATAGCGTAGCGCGCTATGTTTAGAATGAAATTAATTAGGTTGATTTCGCTTCGCCAGTGGGCGTTAGCCTTCGTTAAAGAGACACCAAAAAGGGCTATGGGGTGTGTCAGGGTTATGTTGTCGTTGGATATGTCGGTGACGTATTTTTGTGTGATGACCACTACACTATCAGGACAACCATGCTGGCAACACAGAAATGGAAGATGTGATTTACGTGATCGGAGACGTGGTCTCACGGGAAACTTAATTATCGTAATATATCGTAAATACATATATATATATATATGTTAGATTAGATATTAGTTAGATAGCTCTCGCTTGGCTTTGCCTTTTGGCTACCTTGCGATTGAGCACTCTACACTGGGGTTGCCTTGCACTTAGCCTTCGGGCGAAGCTCATCACCATAGTTGTGATTTGAGCACTCGCGCATGGCAACGTGTCTGCACTTGGTCCCACAAGTGTAGCGCCCAGGCAATGGTTTATTCCAGAGCTTGGCCCAGTGTATGCACTGCACTGATGAGACCCACAGGTCGAAACAGTGTGCACTGTCTGCAGTTATATATATACATATAACTAAATATAACTAACTGCAGACAGTACTGTTTCGGCCTTCTGGGCCTCATCAGTGCAGTGCTAATGCTAGGATGGGGGAGAACCGAGACGGTCACCCCAAACGACCCAACCTTTGTGGTATCGTCTAAGCCATGCCAGAGTGCTCAAACTAGAGTAAACCAGCGAGCATGCGCAATTGCAACGGCAATGACTCATATAGTGCGATATATATATATATATATCGCACTATTGACCTGTGATAATAATGATACTCCTATTATTATCATTGTCATTATCATGTTCCCTCATTCCTCACAGTGAAGAGGACGAGAATATAAAATCAATCACTTACTGTTATGGTTTGCTTTACTGAAGGTCCAATATCAAAAGCGTTCTTGACCTCTGAAACCTTATCCTTGTATACCACTTGATCTGGATTAGAAAATCTGAAGAGGAAGAAGAAACGCTAGAATTTTAGTTACTTTAGGAAACGATTGATTGTAAACGATATTGCTGGCAAATATTCCCTAAACAACATTTTAAGCCACAACTCTTCAAGCTTGGCCACAGAGTTTTAATCGGAGGCGTAGCTATTGGCTGGCAGAGTCTTACAGCGCATGTGGTACTTTCAAGTTAAGTTTCTTTTTCTAATAAACCAATTTTATTCAATGCTGAGTCAAGCCTTCTATCAAAGTTAAAACAAAACAACAAAAACTCTTCGTGTGGCCTGGAAAAAAAATTACATGAAAGTGGTTGGAACAGACCAAGCTGGTGCTTAGTCTCTCTCGTAAATTTTGTGAGTGGAAAAAAGTGAACTGTAACACTTACCCAACAATACTAAGGTCCGCTTCAAATTTGACAGGAACAAGGAGAGTTTCTTCATTATTGGATTTGTCCGCGTCCTCACTGAGGCCACTATGAATATGAAAATAAGAAATTTATCATCAGAGAATCGCAGTCAACAGCACCTCAAGTTTTAACTTCGAATATCTATTTTGGTTATCGACAACCTACACATGGTTGGGATACCTCGGAAATGATACACGAACATCGAATAGGCAAGCAAAAAATCTAAATCTAATGGAAAAGTACCATTTTCTATGGTTGTGTAGTGTGTAGGATCCTTTAACACAGTATATTACTTGGTTTTCTTTGACAAAAGTGATCAGGTTTGTACTAGTTACGCACAGCAGTTGAGCTTTTCGCATGTTCAAGTGCCACTCCCGCTAAAAGCGGTCCACTCTACTTCCCGTCCAAAAAAATTTTCCTTAATTTTTCCTATGAAAAGGGTTTAGGACACATATTTCAAAAATAGTTTGGTTGTTTTTCAATTCTTTTTTTTTTTGCCCCGCCACAAGCGAAAATTGACTTTTGCTTAGACCACCCATGTAGACAAAGATCGAAAGTGTAAATTTCACAACTTTCGTCGAGCGCGCTGCGACTGCAGTAGTGTAGCTAACGGAATTTTCTCTTGCTTCAAGTTACAATCTATTTTCAGTTAGTTCACAGCGTGATCAGAAGAGACCCTTCCTTTCGACCTTAATTTGCATGTCAAAAATTAACCAATTTAAAACAAAGAATTCTCAAAATGCAGGCGTAAATCGGGCTAAAAAGACATATCGGAGGATAGTTTATACACCAAGGAGGTTACCAATTGCCTCAAACCCGCGGGTATCTCTCTAGCTTTCATTCACCCTGATCTTGAAAACAACGCAAATCAATGTCTTTACTTAATCGCGCACGTGTCAAAGCTCATTTGCATAACTCTGAAAATGACCCATGATATGTCTTTCACCGTTCAAACTTCATTTGTTTATCATCTACGTAAGGTATTTTAGGTTTTCCTTACAAATGGATGGAAAATAAATTTCGAGTCATCCTAAAACGTTGCATAAACATAATCAGTCGTAACGGTTGCATGACAAAGTAAGCAAAGGTGATCGGAAGGCGGTTCCCTCGATAATTTTCCTTGAATCAGGTCAATAGCCAGAGAAAATTCCGTGAGCTACACTGTTGCAGTCGCAGCGCGCTCGACGAAAGCTGTGAAATTTACACTTTCGATCGTTGTCTACACGGGTGGTCTAGCCAAAGGTCAATTTTCGCTTGTGGCGAGGCAAAAAAAGAGAATTGGAAAATAACCAAACTATTTTTGAAATATGTGTCCTAAACCCTTTTCATAGGAAAAAAATTAAGGAAAATTTTTTTTGGACGGCAGTTGAGTGGACCCCTTTTAGCGGGTGTGGCACTTAAGTACTGACCTTGTAGCCTCGAGGTGAATAGTAAACTGAGTGATGTTTCCCGTGACTCTTTGGGCGGTGAATACGATATCGAACTCTCTCTAATTGTTTGAAAAAAAAGTTAAATATAGTGCTTAACACAGAATAACTTCCCATTTAGAAAAATAGCAATGTTGGACTCTAGGAATACGTCTTGGGGCATTTAGATAATACATAACTAAATCACTGAGGAATAAAAGAAAAAAAAAAAAACAAACGTCTCTCTCTTTTCTTTTAGTGGCTTGTGGTTCAAAGCTTTGCAGCTGTAATTCAAGTTATGGTCAAGTGAAACCACATTAGATTTCTGAGGCTCTAGCCAAAAGCCTTCTTAATAATGATGTAAAAATAAAGAGAACCGTAATTGGTTAAAAGTGAATGAAAACGTCAGTCAGGGAAGCTAAACAGGTTTAATTTTGAAGCAACGACTGCGTCAATAAAAAAAGAGAGGGTTGATTCTTGACTTGCCGCTTGTTTTTTACGTTACTTACTTTAGTGTTTCCTCTGAAAGGATTTCCAATAGCGCACTCTGCTTGTCTGTTGCCGTCGTCCAACAACTTTGTTGAACAAGATACATCCTGAAAAAAAATCAAGGAACTCAAGATGCTTAAAACAACACCAAAATCAAACAAAGCGCACACACGCTTGAAACCTAACAAACAAACGAGCAGCAGCTAAAAAATCAGGCTGGACCGCAGTAGGTTTTGGGTATTCTAGTATCTAGGGTCTTTTTTTTTGCTATAGTAAGGGGATTCTCTTATTACAATGCGAGTGTAAATCATATCTCTCCCATTGAATCTTTGGTATTTGGTAAATCGAGACGAGTCAATTTTGAGAATTTAATATCAATTTTTTTACAATCTGGGGGCACATTGGTTTCTCATCTCACCGA
>NC_142530.1:28867964-28950464 GCF_964205215.1 Stylophora pistillata
TTACATTTACACTGCAACCAAAAAAATATAGTTATAGAGTTTTTCGCGATTGCAATTTCAAGTGGTTTCTGTTGGATTCCATGTCTATTTATTAGAATATGTCAACGTAATCATTAAATAATAAGCATCCATGTTATCCCACTGAACAAAGTAGAGTAGAAATAACGTGCAAATAGAGTTCAAATGTCCTGCGATATTGTACAGATAGTTATTTTGAGCAGTAAAAAAACCCCGTTTAACCGGTAAGCTGTGCGCGTTTCGTTTTTCTATCTGTTTCGCTTTTCCTGCCTTATGGGAGATGAGCAGGAAATAAAGCAGTTGGATAATAAATAGCTTATTGGACGGCTTGGTGTGTAGTGTCCCTGAGTATTTTTACTCTTTTTATGTATTTTGACTCGCCGTACGGGCTCGGCACAACTCGTAAAAATACTCAGCGATACTACACACCAAATGTCAAATAAGATATATATATATTTCAAATTTTTGATTTCAGTTCCATTTTCATCCCTTTTTTCCATCCCTGTTCATCTTCGTTCCCTTGTCTCTCCGATGATTGAAGGCTGATAGTTTCGAAAGAAACTGTTTGGGGCTGCGTCGGTGGGAGTAACGAAATAATTTGGATATATCAACAAAGTTGAAATGGTAAATTGGCCACCGTAATGATGATTGGCCACCCCTCGAGTACAATTATCTAAGGCTTTCATTCCAGTCAACAACAATTCTCAACGAGCCCAGTCCCCAATCCCTCCCCCCTTAAAATGTTTGAAAAAAGTACCTTTTTCGTGAAACACCGTCTGCTGCTAACTGCACGGTTTTATTGTCTTCCAGTGAAATTTGAGACACACTCAGTTTTAGTTCACCGTCCATCTCTACAATTGGTCGTGATCTATCGAGTAGAAAAATTAAAAAAAAAAAAAAATAAGTGTTCAATTTAAAATTAGACAGTGCTCTACCATGACAGAACAAGTTTCAATTGCACAAGGCTAAGCGTGTGAAATAATAATTGCCTTATCGTATTAAAAGCGCAGAAAAATTACGCCTGTTCTGCAGGCTGGGGCGGATAGAGCTGTTGGCAAAATCATCCTGAATATAGATGAGTATGGCTCGTCATTACTGTTGAATGCCAAGTGTTCTAATCAGTCTAACTCAGATTAGTGTTGGTTTGGCATTCCATTGATCAAGAAATACACTTTTTAAGATTCTTGAGATTTAGAAATGTGCTCTGTTTAGTTTTACCTTAGAAGGAAAGCTCTGTCTGAGGAATACGCACCGACAGCCAGATCTGTGTAGAGAAGAGAATATTTACGAGAATGGTAAGAAGCATGTTGCGAAGGACTGGACATCATACGACTAAGTATACTCGTCAGCAGCTCCCCCGTTTGTGCTTGTATATAGGGAAACTACGATAAAACCTCATTAGACTTCTAGGTACCTGGTTGCTTCTCGGCACATTCAGTTTGCCATGGTCTATTTTCATTCCTTTTTAAAAGTAGTTACATAAGGATACTCTTAAAAAATTACAGGAAACATTTTCCTTCGGGGTTCTCATTCTGTTCAGTAAAAGAAACCAGGGAATTCACAACGTCCTTAAATCGCACACTGCTACTGTTCTCAAAGACGACGCTTTTGCTTAGTCACGATCTTTTTTGCCATCGTGGTTTGCTTAACTGTGAATTCCTTTTTCCCTAATCCACCAAGTCACACAGCCTTTCAAACTACTCGGTGTACAAAAAAACCTGGCGATTTTTATTTCAAGAGGACATCAATAAACTGCTCAATTAGGCCAATTCACATGATCTAACTGACCTGGATAGCCATTGTTGTCCACGTCAACATTTCCAGCCAGAGAAAATCCAAACGTTTTCACTCCTCCAGAAATTTCTGACGCCTCAATTGCCTGCGTTGAGTGCAAATATTTTTTAAAATAAAATAGATGCAAAAACGAAAAAAAGATAATAATAATAAAAAAATTTGGTGCTCTTTTACATGACTTATAGCAGGAATGCCGTTAAGATGATTCACTCACCTGTCTGAACGAACTTTCAATGCCATCTTTCGTGCCGAAGTAGATAAATACAACACCTCCTCGATCTCTACCTCCATAAGGTGCACTTATTGCAACATCTGTTTTTCAGAGGAAGATGGAAAACAAAATTCGAAGGATGTTTCATGTGAATCCACAATATATCTTACAACTCTAAATCTTTTTCTTGTTGGGTTGAAGAATAAGAAACATATTACAAGAAAAAAAACAACTGTGTTATTTTTGAAACTGCGACAGCCAGCCAAAATAAAGCACGTTCCCTTGTGATGCAGAAACACAAGCGATATCAGCTGAGGATTTTCGCCGAACGTTACTCCGAAGATCAAATTTCTATCGGACTTGCAATTTTCATCGGCGTTAAACTGAATTTTTGAAGTCAAAGTTCAAGTAAAAAACCTCTCATTAAAACCTTCATTTATCTTCCACGCTGACCGCTCTAACGCCTTATTTCGAAAAGCGCGTGCTCAAAACTGGTGCTCAGACGCTCAGACTCTGTTTACGTGTTGTTATCCGCTATTTTTAATTGTTATGCGGGTGACCGGCCCCAGACTACCGTTCCCCGTTCCCCGTTCCCCGTTCCCTGTTCCCTGTTCACCGTTGTCAGAAACATCTGATTGCCGCTCTACTACAGAAAGTTTTTGCCGTGTACCTGGAAATCCATCCCTGTTTAAGTCTCCTGCTACAGCCATCGCGTACCCAAAGAGAGATCTCATCGTTTTTCTCCCATCCAGCGTCATAGATTCCTCATGGTTAAGAGTTACGGGGGCCTGCAGCGCAAACAAATTGATTGCATCTCAACTCGATGACACAGCTGTCAAATTTTTGAGCACGCGCAAGTGGATCAAAATTTCAATCAAAGACCGCTATCACGCAAAATCGACGTTTAACAGTTACCTTTCCGCTATTAATGTACGTATAAACTCTTCCTTCATCTCCGTATTCACTGTGTCTGTAATAAGGAGCACCAACAAGCAAGTCGGAGAAACTACAATAAAAAAAGAAAATAAATAGTTAAAACAAATCAGATTTGATAGTCATTGCTTTACCAACGAAAAGTTACTTCACCTGTCAAGAATATTCCTTACCCATCATTGTTTAAGTCCACCACACAAAGGGATTGACCAAAATTGCTTCCCAACTTCAAAAGAGAAAAACATTAATAGAAAAATGAGACTCTGAGCTAAAATTAAGAAAATAAAGAGAACTGTGTTTTAGCTCCTAGTGGAGTGAAGATCTGCCTTTAATATTCTTATCTTATCTGATAGAATCCAAATAATTTCATTAGCGTTAAATGTAATATACAAACCCGGCTAACGATTTTACATTCTTTTTGCCACACAATTAAAGCAATGCAATAAATCATTCAGCCTTTAGAATTTTTCTGTTGGTACATGCTCCCAATGCACTCAGCTGCGTGCGACAAAGTTACAGAGTTGTAATCTCCCAATTGTAAGGAATTCAATTCGACGTGGAGATAGGAAAGGTTTTAAAATTTAGTTGAGATATCACTTGGCGGATATCCCGTGGGTACTCTTCTTATAAGGGACATACTCGCTCTGTGAAGAGCCTTCACCGATCGCGCGCGGGCGATACCATACCATTGATTTTAAAATGGATTGTATTCTCTTTTGTCAATGGTGATGAGTACCTGAGCAGCTGCGGGTAAAGGAAGAGTAAAGCTGACGGACGTTTCAAAGTTGGCCGTGTTCACTTCAAATGCTACAACCTGATGAAGGAGAAAAAACCAAGACGTAAATGTCAATCGATCCCTCTGTTTAAAATTGTAAGTAAATCACAAAAGAGGGTCAAGAAAAAAAAAGCAATATCTACAGTTTTGTCAACACAGAAACAATAAATCAAGGTGAACTGACATGCCTTAATGCACCGATCAGAAATTGAAGCGACAGCATCATGCAACCCAAGCCAAGCGCGGGAAAAAACGGTTCGCGAAAAATGCGCAAGCACGTGCCAACCAAATAGAGAAAACGTATTCTCCTTCAGTAATTATGGGGTCTTGTGGGTTTTTCTCCCCTGAGCTTCAGTAAAAACGAGCTTTTCAATTCTCGACGATAGGACTTTAGAACTAATCATTACAAAGATACTGAATGTTCTGTACCTTTCCTAAGAGATTATTAGCACGTGTTGAACTTGCCAGAAACTCTGAAATGAATATGAAAAATTAAAAAAGGAAAACAAGGAAATGTCAGGGTATGTTTCTAATGGGTAGCGTTTTCGCTCGTCAGAGTAACTCTAAGGAGAAGGCATTCAACAGACATTCATGTCGTGATGTTACTTCTTACCTTCTATTTTATTATTTTGATACTTGAAATTTCCCATTCCAACGGCGAAGCCTATAATGCAAATGTAATCATGGATTAATCGCCCGAATTATTTTCGAATTAACAAATGGTAAACACCACAGCGTACACTATTGAGTTATGGATGCACGCGGGAGGTTGCTAAGCACGAAAGAAGCGTAAGAGTCGCTCGAGGCGACAGCCGAGAGCGACTCTAGCCTCTTGAGTGCTTAGCAAACCTCCCGAGTGCATCCATAACTCAATAGTGTACGCTGTGGTGTTTACCATTTGTTTTATAACATAACATTGATACATTGTAGCTAAAGAGTTCCCGTTTATTTAACAAATCTTACGCGACCAGAAAAAACAAGCGCGCGCGGAAAAATAGTCTTTGCATTTGCTCACGTCAGCAGCGTACACCCATGGGCAAATGGGGAACGCTAAATTGACCAATCAGAGCGCGCGCTTTACTTTGGTTATGTTATAATTAGAATTGTCCTCAATTCTCTGCAAAGAGAGTCGGAAATATTCGGCCTGCATTGAATAAATATATCTTATTAGGCGTTTTGTTGTGTAGTATTGTTAAGTATTTTTAACGAGTTCTCCCGTAGGGCGGGTCAAAATACAAATAACGAGTAAAAATACTCGGCGATACCACACACCAAAACGTCTTATTGGTTATTTATCATCCAACACGCCAAACTGTTATTTCAGTGCGAGCGAATTTGGTGGATATTTATTTAAATTTTCAGTAATCGAAGCACAGAACTAAACCGCTTTAACTTGGGTAACCTGCATTGCCATATAAGGCAAACTCGAGCTAAGGTCGACAGCAATTCAGGATTGAATGGGTTTTGTTGCACTGCACTCTGTGTTGGTCAAATGTACCCGCCTCACCCTTTCAACCAAGCAAATACCAAAACCAGTCATGTCTTGAACCCTCGCGTTTGTGCGCGTTGAATTCAATCATGATTTTACTTGAGATTTCATTGGCTGTCTGGCGTACTTTCTTGGATTTGGTTAACCAACGTAACTGCTGGGGTTTTGGATTTTTCGACACAAATAGAAAAATAACATTAAAAAGATATAAAGAAAGCGATTGTCACATTTAAGCTCACCTAGAGCGCTACCACTGCTAAGATCACGGTATTGAGCTGAAAAGGTCCTTGCAGAATCTTGAGTATCAGAATAATACACAGAGATTGATCCTATTTGAGAAAATGGATAAATGCACTTTTAGATATGTAATGGAAGGTTGAAAAAAAAAATTAAAACCATTGTTTCTATGTGTTACGTCCTATGCGTATCTCATTTTTCCTGAGACACTAGTTGGGCGCTTTACCATGCAGAAAATTTTTAATGATTAAATTTAATGATCAGATTCCTCTTTAGAACAAAGAACCTGTTAAAACGAGCCTTTGCTCTTAACAGAAGCTTCATTGCTCAATTGATAGAAACCGGCCCCACCGGTACCTAGGAACCTCACGAATTAGTCCATGTGGAAGTCCAAATTTTTTTTAGATCTCTTTTTCTGTAATTTAGATTGTTTTATTCAACCTTTGCCAGTGATTATCAATGTGCCACTTGTTATTTAATCCACTTATGGATTAAATAATAAATAATAAATAAAATAATAAAAAATATGAGAATTATGGTCAATGTAGACCTCACCATTCAACAAGTATCTTCCGGGAGCACCCATAAGCACAGTGAACCCATCCTTTGACAGTGCAGCACTAAATCCAGCCTCACAGGCCCCCTCCTTATTTGCGTCGTACTGGTCGCTGAACCCGTTGTCTGAATTGGAAAAATATAAAAATAGATCTTAAAAACGTGGCTCGTTTGCTGGTCCTAAATAGTTCCCACTGGAACTATGACAGATCTTTATCGCAAAATACGCACTAACGTGCGCATACAAGCGAATTAAATCTTGGAAAATTCTTCATCACTCTCGGGCAATAACGAAAGCAGCATTTAGACAATTTTTTGTCGCCCATCTTCCCTGTAAACGCAGCCTGATGTAATCAAATGAGCAAAGGAAAATGTACTTACTGCCGCGATAGCATGGCCGAATACCGTTTTGCGTCGTTCTGCCGGACAAGTCATTCCTTATAAGGAAGCATTTTCCCAGCAGTAATTTTCTTCTATCTTCAGGTCTACCACCGCGTGCAACCTCTCCACGGAAAGTGTACTTTGGTGCACAGGCCTAGGTTTTCATCGGAAAAGAAAGTAAATTATCTTCAACGGACGAACGGGGATGATGTAGGCAGGGATTGGAATGAGGAACACTGGGATAAGCCGTTACTCCCCAGAGAGGGTAAGAAAATTTAATTTGAATCTACGGTCAAAGTTTCTTTTTTAGTTGACGGGAAAACCGCATCTCTTACAAGCATCTTGTTATTCGCGCTGAAAAGAGAGCAACACTTGATTCTAGGTAAGTTATATTTGACAACGTGGAAAACGCTGACCAGTACGTACCAACAATGCGCCGTTGTCTTTGGTAGGTATGCTGTCCAAAGTTGCTCCAAGCATCTGGCCGTTCTTCTCTTCTAAATTCGACGATTGGGTGTTGCCATTTTCATCTCTCCAGTAAGTTGTCAAAGGCACTGTGAAATAGATTTACGATAAATCAAAAGCTAACAGCCTTGTCACTTTACGATGTAAGGTAGATCAAAGTAAGGTCCTCTTGTGAGCCTCACAGAGAAGCTCTCACTTATGCCAGACTGCGCACCGATCGTAGTGGCAAAATACAACGTCTGGGCACCAGGCTAGATGCACAGGATACTGCATCCTCAGAAGCTGCATTACAAAGTGTGATCAAGAGTTGAGAAGTGGCTGACTGTAAAGGGATAGCTTATCCGTAATTTCAAAGCAAGTCAGTGAATAAATGGGACGGACAACAAAGTACGAAGCGATCATAGTTGTAAAAATTTGATTCTTTTAACAGGACAGCTGGAGCTTGCCTGAGATTTTTCCTCTTTTCACTTCACTTTCGATGAAATAAAAAAACTGGCCGGAACTCCCATTAAAAAGGGAAAACCTCCAACAGTAATGATGTAAACCGAGGTGAAATGATGAGGCTATTTGAACCTAACAAACGAGTAAGAAAAACTGGTAAAAGTATGTCAAACAGAAATCACCGTTACACACATGCCAAAGCGGTGGATACCACAAAAACCAACACTATAATCCATTAGTAATTACAGAACAATTATAAAAATCGCAAGAATGACCGAAAGTATACAGGCTTTTCTACAGTTTTCCATCCCAAGCCTCTCGCGGCTTTGTCACTCTACGTACACTTCACAGTGCACACAAAACCACCAGCAGCAATGGCGTACTTACTGCTGTTGTCAATTGGTATCACGCGACATGGGTTTGACTGCAATTTTGAATTGCATTTATACACACTTCCATAACCAGTTCTTTCAGTGTCTCCCGACGTTTTGTTTCCAAACGGCGCACCTACGACCACCCTAAAAATTAAAATAATACTGTGACGTTACAAATTAGTAAATTAGTAAATCAAAGAAGGCGCTGGCTTCAATTGTTTTTATTCTTTATCTTTGTCTAACTACCACTTATTTTCCTTGGGCGTTGTATTTACATTTTCCCCGTATTAGGGAATCAGGAAATTTACAACTATCTTCAGTGGTGGGTTGGCTGCAGAAAATCGCTGAAAAGCGAAAGGCTAGGTTGAAATATTGGCTTCTGTTCCAAAATAACTCCTCTTCGTTTTGAACCTCTATAAATGGTCACATTTTATGCATTCCATGAAAGTCTGCAAGGCCAGGTGGTTTTTGCATAATACCGTCTCGATCATGTAATTCTAATATATCTTGCATAAGTTATATACACATCGAGCGATTTTATTCAGAAATGTCAAAGATTTACCGAGTAAAGAAATAAACCAATAAAGAATGACTCATTAATATCGTTTTCTTTTGTATTTTATGCGCGCATTAATCGCAACACCACTCGAAATGAATAACTGATTCAGTTGAAGTCAATTGAATCACGATTCCTAGAATTGAGCTTTTACGAACCAACTCAGTCTCCCTTGCAAAAAGCTTTAAATGTAAGTTGTTCTGGCCGCGAATACGTAAAATTGGGAAAATCAAAACAAACAGGAGTACTTACACTTGTTGCTTCTTCGTATAATTACAATCATCGTCTTGAACAACTGGTTTTCTGCCAGTGTTAATTAACTTGGCACGACAGAGCTCGTTAGAACTTCCATGTTTTATCAAGAACAAAGCGATAAGAATATAGCTCGCTAACAAGATTACAACGGTTCATACTCATTTCTCTCCCTTGGAATATGATCAGCATTTTGTAGATACAATTAAACTTAAAATTACTTCTAGCGTTACAAACCGTAAATGAACAACTTGATTTGAAAAATATCGCGATCTTAGTTTGTATAATCGAGTGATAAGTTGTCAAGGTTTTCCGAACTGTTAATCTTTCAACATTCTGTCACGTTGTACTTGAAGGATTGTTACTAAAGAGCTAGGGAGAGCTAACAAACGGAAGCCAAAACATTTATTTTGATCACCAGTACTTCAGCATTACGTGATAAATTTACTCATCTTTACAGACATTTAAATTGAAGTTACGACTTACCAATTTGTTGCTCCCTCTCTGTGAAGAGTAACAGTATATCCAAAATATTCCCCGGACGTGCCATTATAGATGAACGGATCTTTTGCATCTAAATTAAAAGCTAAAACCCTCGTCAAACACACAATAACAGCTAAGAAAACAAAGCGATTGTGAGTCATCGCCAAAAATCTGGAAAGCCCAATGCAAGAGCTTAAAATATGCTTGAAATAACGTAGTAGACTTCGATAATCAGTCGGTCAAGGAACGTCTGCCCCACGTGTAATGTTGTCGGTGAAAATGTAAATCATCAAGAATTTATATTGCTCCTCAACGTGAATTCCAATGATTTGTGTTACAATCGTGTTGAACCGGAACCGGAAGTCGTGCATCACAATGCATTGAAACTTTTCCTTGTGTTACGTGTTGGAGGAAATTGAACTCCGAGTTGACATTTTAAGTTGATTTCTATTTCAAATACTATCTTTCGTCTTCCTTACTAATTTAGTCGATGACTAAAATAACCAGGTGGCTTGAGTTTGTAGGAATTCGCTTCTTTTTCCAAACAATCTATATGTTACTCCTTTAGTTGAGGTGAATTATGTTCCAAGTTTAAGACATTTTTAACAATCGTGAGTACAAAAGCATAGTCACTTCCGATTATGACGAAAAGTTACTTCCGTTGTCGTCATCTCAATAATTATCACGCCCTCGTTATTCTTTTTTAGCATTTTTTCCTCCTCTTACTCAGTTCTTAGCTCTATTTTGATCTGTTAGCTTTCTGTTTCGGTACTGAAAGAAAGACCATTTTTTTATGAGAGGCGGGAGTGGTCTCAATTCCGGAGATATTCGACAGCAAAAGGAGCTCTGATGTTGCCTACTTGTCCGTTAATTCCTGAATGGGCTCGTTACGCAGAATTGGGAAAAAGCTCTGGTACTTCCCGTAAATAATATTTTTAAATTGGGGTTAACGACTCTGTCAAGTCATCAACACGTCTTCTTATTACTTTCATTTCGTAAATAATAATTTTGATAATAATAATTTTCGTAAATAATAATATTTTTAAATTGGGGTTAACGACTCTGTCAAGTCATCAACACGTCTTCTTATTACTTTCATTTCGTAAATAATAATTTTAATAATAATAATTTTCGTAAATAATAATATTTTTAAATTGGGGTTAACGACTCTGTCAAGTCATCACACGTCTTCTTATTACTTTCATTTCGTTACGTCAGTTGTAGTGTTTTATGGCGGCATTTCTAATTGGTGTTGGTATTGAAGTGATGTTGTCGTAGTTGCATGTTAGTGGTGAATAGAGCAATTAAGTAATCCTGGGCTGCTTTGCTTTTGCTTCGCTTGGGTCTGTGATTGGTTTAGAAAACTAACTCAAACAGACGCCAAATGAAAACCAATGTCAGTTTCTCGACAAATCGACTTGTAACCAAGAAAGAGACTGTCACATTTTTTCGGGCTACTCATTTGAAAGGAACACTTGTTGGTGTAAAGACAATTTTAAAGCACAAACAACTTCAGGCAGTCAGCGAAGGTTAAGTTCTTACCTTTTTTCCTTTGACATTTTGCTCTACCTCTATTAAGTTTCCTGTTCCGATATTTCTCCCTCGGTTCTTCTAAAATATATCATAATACTGTATTTAAATATGATTCTATCCAAGGTTAGTCTGAGTCCTGGTAAATCTCAACGATGTTATCATATTTCTGCGAAATATCACGAGAGCAACTGATACGAATAACATTTGAAAATTTACATTTTAAAAATAAAGGCAGTCGATTTTAAGATAAAAAAAAGTTTATTTGATTTATGGCCAATAAATGAGATATTTTTATTACAAAATGGCAATTAAATAAACGTTACTGATAAACATGGCATTTGTCATATTGTACGATTCTTTCAAACACACTGGTGAGAACAAAAACATCATTACCTCACAAGAAAAGTTGTAGTTATCTTATTATATTTTTTTTTCTTAAAAAAGCTAACTTTTAAAACCCACCACAAGATTTTTTCAAGAATTCAATTCTATACGTTGATCGTCTGGAACAACTACTTATGACAGGGATACACAACACACAAAGTCGCTTGAAAGTTTAAATTCCCTAAAGTGAGATTTGTCTCACGACTATTTTTTGGGATCTTCATTTATTACAAAGTTTTGCAAATTTTTCTATTCACTAAAAAAACAGTTCCTTGCAAGGTTGTTAAAGTATTTCGTTAGGGTATAGTACTAAATAATTTTTTTTAGCCTTAAAAATGAGGTGCTAGCTACAAAAGTTCTCTCTCTATTTGCCAAGTGTTCCATGGGTTAAAAACGAAACGCATTCTACATAACGTTCAGTTCCGAGGTACTCGGGCCTGAGATGTCCTTTATTCGTTTTCTCTTGAAAAATCCACACTAAAAAGGAAATAAACAAAAACAATATTACAGATGAGATTTGAGAGTTTTGAATCTGTAACAGCTCAACTATGAATCCAAAGTAACGCAGTTTTTTTCCGCTTTTTTTAAATACTAACTGTTTCTTTTGATTCCATCCGTCCTGACTTTAATTGACCAGACACTGGCCGCTGTAATCGCTTTGGTAGTTTGCTTTTTTAACACTGCTATGCTAGCATTTTAGACGAAAGTATTGAATTATTTTTATAAATTAAGGATCCTTACTGGTTCTTTGCATATGATTTTCCTAGATTCACCAATATCAATAGGTCAAAGAGTCAAAGAGTTATATGTGGTATAACTCATTAGGACCTGACAACTTTTTTGTTTGTTCGTTTGTTTGTCTAACAGTTTTGCAAAAACTCAATCATCTTTGCGCTTACACAGATTAGAATGATCTATAACTGGAACAAGCCAAAATGAAACCAGAAAAAAATTCCGGTTTGTCTGGTTGAAACTCAGTATAATAAGTTTCATTGGAGAGTCGCTTGGTCAACAGGAAATGGCACAGGTTTAAGGCGCGAGTATTTTTAAGTACTTAGGGCAAAGAAAGGCCGATATCTTATTTTCAGGGAATAAAATGTTACACTAAGGCTAAAATAAAGCAATACAAAACAGAGGAGTCGGTTTTATCGATTCACGTGCAAAGTAGGAAATGTTCAGTTCATTTATCTGGCGTCACGGTGAGATGTCGTCACACTTGATCCTTACTCTGAAGTCACGCAAGTCACGCTCATTTCGTTTGTGTCATTGGTTCGCTTTCCTCCATGGGACCCGAGATGTCCTTTACACGTTTCCTTTTGAAAAATCCCAACTGGAGAAAAAGGAAAAACCATTCACAAGGCAGAAAACTCAAAAGAAACAAAACACTCGAGGAAGTGAAGCGAGAATGACGAAGCGAAGTACAATGGTACGATGCAGATGAAATCCATGCAGACTGTGGTTAAAAGGATGTTCGTAGTTATGACGCACAACGAAATGATACCACTTTTGCTGACCAACCAGTCTCCAACAGTAGATTAATCAAGTGAAGCTTAACTTACAACAGCATTTAACGATAGTAACAAAGATAGCTGGCCTTGATAAAGCTTTGTTTACACCAGCCCTTTACAAAACACAAGTTTCTTACAAACATGTACCAACAAACAAACAAAAACCCTTCACCAAAGCCAAAGTTTATTTAACTACACCAGGACTAAGCAGGCTTACGTATTTAAGGTTTCTCATTTACACTGATATTTCTACTTTTGTAGCTTATTCTGAGCTTTTATTTAACCACACTTACAGCTGACAGCACAGTACATCCAAAACGTAAGAGGTTGAGAATTACGAGATTCGTAATTGATTGTTTTGAATTGACGTGCACGTGATCAATGAGGACGAGAGAGGGTTAGCCAGTAGTAGTAATTTTAATTATTGTTAATGATTACTTCCTCATGTCGATATATGGGTTACAACCGTTTTTCGCAAAGAATTAGCAGTTGTAGTTCCCGTAGTTAGTTTGGATCCAGGTGTAAATTTAGAAGTCTGATCGTTCGGGTGAAATTAGCTGCGAGAAGGATTGTTGTCGGTAATGGTGGGGCCGGATCAGATTATGATCAGCTTGAACTTCTTTGGTGAGCGACACAGAAGTAATTACTCTTCCTGCAAGGCTCGCTAGAATCTATGGGGATTTTTTAAATTTCTAGTTGTTAGCAGTTGCTCTAGCTAGAATCTAATTTGGCAAACCCAAAGAAATGATGGAATATAAGTCTTACAGGAAATTTATTACTCGAAGCGAAGGATGCTATTCCCTGATGGACTCTGTAAACAAACTACTTGTTCCTTTTCTTTGAACTATCTCAAAAATAGCTATAGTTACAGTGGTACAGCCCTTTGAAATAGTTTACCTTGTAACCTTAGAGAGACAGAATTGCAAAGTCAATTTAAGCTCTTACAATGTCTCAAATTTATAGATTAGATACTCGGCATTCATGGAGAACAGGCTTTAGGTTGGTGAATAATTTGGCAATATAAACACTGTAGTAAATAATTTTTGATGTTAAGATTGGGAATTTTTTTTCTATTGCTTAGTTATTAATTTTTTCATTGTCGATTGTAGCCTGATGAATTTTTTAGCGAATGCAAAGATTGAAGATTAAACTTCGTACGGGTTTGTATGGGAAAGACGGTTGTTTTATGAAGCGAAAAAATATTAAAGAATTCAGAAGGAAATAGCTTCCTTCGCGTTAGTTGGTGTGTTTGTGTCTCTTGTGTGATTTTTGTGTATGTATGTATTCGATTTTCTTGTGTATGTATGCATGCATGTATGCATGTATGCATGTATACATGCATGCATGCATGCATGCATGCATGCATGTATGCATGTATGTATGTATGTATGTATGTATGTATGTATGTATGTATATGTATTTTTGGGTAAATTCAGAGGGAAAACGGACTCGAAGTATTAAGAACCGTTCCGGCGAATCGCCATGAATCGACCAAAAACCACACCGAAGGTAAGAAATACACAACTTAAATAAGGTGGGCTACTTTTTTATGTATCAATTTGAAGAGAAAAAGAACTCCTGAAGATACTGCACGAATTTCGTATGTTTTAGGAGACGGACACAACACAAACACTGTCGAACTACTTTGGTCAATTCGTTGATAAGGGCCATTTAGGCAGGCTATCGTTAGTGAGATTTTATGTACTTCCTTTAAGGCAGCAAAATCATTCCAACACGCTAATAACATCGTATTAATCGTCATTAAAATCGCTTGAGGTTCTTCTATTTCCTTACCTTGTACAGGCCTGCGACGACCCCGCCCACCAAGAGAACACCGCCAAGGACAGAGAGCAAGATCACCCACCAAGCCACCTTCTTTTTCTGTGCCTCGGTCTGAGCTGGCTTGGCTGTCGTTATAATCTGTGACAAAGAAATAGAGTAGTAAGTCACGTAGTCACCAGGTCTACAACAGATCTGTAAAAACATCTGTTCCGTAAAAATTGCGCTCTCTGGATCTACAGTTTCAGCTATTACAGGTGCTATTTTATGGGGCTCGACGAAAAAAAGCATCCAATTAAGAGGTTTTTTTTATCTCCTCAGAAAGCTAAACACCATGCTTACAAAAACTTTTTGACTCGCATAGAAGATCGAATGGGCGGCGACACGATACGAAATACAGTCACACACGTTTGCCTGACACCAGCAAATTGAATAAAGTGTGTCCATTAAGTCGTAATTCAGTTCTAGTTTATTATTACTGAAATCACTGGTGGTCCCTGTAATCTGATTGGCTCTAATTGGTGCGATTTATTTACAAATCGCACCATTTTTTGCTCTAAATCGCATTTTACGCTTGAATGAGTTTTTGACAAAGTCTTTCTGTTTTGCATTCAAAATAAGATGTAAAAGCGTTTCCGGTTCCGCTTTTGATTTAAAAACCGGCTCAGTACTGCATCGATAAAATATTTGAATTGACCAAGTCCTGTATTTAGGTGATTTCAAAATGGATGTAATAAAGTGGTAATTGCACCTCGTGTCGTGCAATTTTGGTTGGAAATCATACTTGTGATTTCAAATCACGCGTATGATTTCAGCCCAAATTGCAGTCCACTCAGTTCAATTACCATTATAAAGCAGGTCAGTTCAATTTGAAACACAGCGTTTTCTCATCCATGACCTAGACATCGTCACTTCACTTGTCATGTTCCTGAGTGGCAAGCGTACACCACATTGTATCAATGAGTGTGCTGTTCTCTTCCCTGTACCTACCGTTGCCTGGTCATTGTTCAGGTTCGGCTGAGTGATTATGCTGGGAACTTTTATCTTGGCTGTAGTCTCGAGGTCTACGGCTTTTGGAGGATCAAGTTCCTACCAAAACAAGTTAATGGACATAAAATTTAAATTCTCCAGAATAAAAAGACCTAAACGACACTCGAGTCTATACGAGCTTCAAGTCTTTGATAGGCCCAAGGGTGCGTCACTTGAGAGACATTTTGGTTGGTATGTGTTGCTGAGGTCTCCAACTTTGCCCCTTTTCAGATAAATTGGTCAGGCGAAGGAGCATCGTCCTCGGATTAAAAGGCTGACGAACCTAGTCCATTGCAGATAATCTTTAAGTGTTTTACTAAGTTTTCCAGACATTTTTTGTTTTATATGGTCTCTGATTATTGTTTTTACTACTAAGTGGAAAAAGGCAGTGTGTGAATAAAATGTCATGCCCAAGAAAACAAAAACTGAACACATTCAACGCGATGCTCTTCTTATTTGGAAGTGAAGGCAAACCTTGATGAGAGTGTTAATCCAAAGTCGGAAAGTCATCTTGATATCCACTTTGTCACCTAACTTCAACTGACCCAAATTGCAAGAGAAAGAGCTGCAGCTTGCGGTGCGGCAGCCCTGTAAAGAAATCGAGTTAAAAAATATAATGAACTGGAGGAAATACTTTAAGGATTTTCAGAAGGTGTCAGCCTTGTAATAAACGATATTTGTCTTTCTTGAGGGGATTCATCAGTGACAAACAATTTCAACGAAATTTGCTGCACTTCTAAGACCATAACAACATTATTTAAGCTTTAAATGCGTTCATCCAAGAAAACTGGGTAGGGAAAATCAAGAACAAAAATTGGTTGAAAGGAAATATAAAATAAGAAGGCAAAATTTGGAGATTTAACTATTTGAGGAGCATACATACCAAAAGCATATTTTCTGCGTCACGCCGCCTGCGTGACTGCTTATTATCTTCTGTTGCATCAGTGGAATTAGACTCCTGAGGGAAAAAATTCAACAAAAAATAACCAACGCTAGTACACAGATTGTGACAATGTTGAATATTACTGATTTCACTGTCTTTTTTTAACGTCGTTAAACGCCCCATCTTCCACTAACCGTCGGTACCTCATGCAAAACTTTGGTCCTTTACACTTTCTTTCCTTAAATTTGTGCTTGCGTTCAACTTTTAAGACCTGTCACCTGGCGTAATTACAAGTCTTATCCAGCTGTTAGTTTTTTTGGCTCCAACTAAGTGAAATTCGATGACAAAGCCGACTAGAGAATTACCAATATTTCTTACGCTACACGCGTAGAGTTGGGGCGATTATCATGAGCAGAAAAAGATTGGTCAGCCTGAAGTACTCATGGGGAAAATTAGCCATTAATTCATAAGAACTGTTCATCAGAATGAGTTATTTTCTAAATTTTATCTGCTATTTTTTTGCTTACCCTGAGACCCAAAGGATTGACCTTCGCATCACAAGTCCCCGAGGCACCTTCAAGCTGCAGGAAAATTAAGAGTATAAAAAGCAGACTACAAACGCGCGACATTTCAATGAATGGATATATCAACAAAGTTGAATTGGTAAATTGGCCACCGTAACGATTACAAAAGCTGACGTTTCGAGCGTTAGCCCTTCGTCGGAGCTAATAGAGGAATTGTGGGTTGTGTGTGCTTTTAAAGGCAGAAAATGGAGCTACCATTTCAACTTTGTTGATATATCCGAATTATTTCGTTACTCCCACCGACGCAGCCCCAAACAGTTTCTTTCGAAACTATCAGCCTTTATTTCAATGAATGGATGATCTATCTACAAAATATAACAAATTATAACGTATGCAAAGTAAAGTGCACGCTCTGATTGTTCAATTCAGCCTCCACAATCTTCCCATTGGTGTGCGCTGCTGACATGAGCAAATACAAAGCATAGTTTCCGCGCGCTCAAGAAGCTAGTACCACTCTCGGCTATCGCCTTACGCGACTCTAATGCTTCTTTCGTGCTTAACAACCTGCCGTGTGCATCTATAACTCAATAGTGCGTGTTGTTGGTGTTAATCATTTGTTAACATGCGTATCAAAGGTCAACTGGAACTATTAACTTACTTCAACAACTACAAGATAGAGCAGATAGCTTTTGGGATCCGACGATTTAAACAAGCTTGGAAAATTGACGGTAACTTTCGTCCCATCAACAGTGCTCGGACCCTTGTTCCGAACCTGAAATAAAGAAGTTAGATTTGCTAGTTAGAAGTCATATAATTCCGACAAGCTATTAAATATATTGCAATTCTAAAAGAAGACGTTTCTGTGAAACTATTATGAAACTGTTTTCCTACATGGTATTTTACTAGATGGAGAGGTAGAAGGGAAAAGAGAACAAAAAAGAAAAGCTAAAGCTACGAAGGGGGGGGGGGAAAGAAAGGATGTCTCATAGTAAGAAGACGCTATTGGACATCAATGATTCTACAGAGCTCGATGAAAACCTTTGTGATTAGTGTGGTGCGAAGCGCGGGAAACATGTAATCAGAACAAAGCCAAGAGCGAGAAAATATGACCCGGGTGACGGGTCGTGACTCACTGTAAAAATAGCATGCATTCTTGAACAATTTTCAATTGAATTTCAATTGAGCGTTCTGTGACATTCGATCGAAAAGCGTCAAAGAAAATAATCTTTCATACCGTCAGTGTCGTGACCACTTCGGGTCCAATCGACTCCAAAATGTCTATATTGTCTTTCACTGGTCCTGTATACACCACCTGATCTTGTTTAGTTGATCTAGAAATGATACAATAAATAAATAAAAACTATGCACATAAATAAAATAAAAATAAATAAACATGTACATAACTCATATTATTTCAAAAAGATCCCCTTCCCACTTCTCATAGATTTTATTTTGTTTTCCTCGTTTATTGTCGCCTCGCAATATTTTCCCGGAGTTTTTACGGAGTTTTCTGCACTATCGACCAACTTGCTATATTTAACCCGTCCACTCTCAGTAGTAACCAAAAACAAATTTCTCCTTACGGCATCAATACATTTTCATACAGAAAGGTGGTGAGAAGAGAGAAGAATAACATGACTTAAGATCAACTTCTCAAAGGTAAATATATCTTAAGTCTACGATAAATGGGAGCTGGTATTTGGCGCCTGATAAAAATGCTGACTTCCGATCTCAACCTCACGATACTGTTAAGCGCCACTGAATATTTAACAATTATTCCACGAGCGCGCGTTGGATATGAGATGATAGATAGCAAACGAGGCGCGCCGCGCCGAGTTGGCTATAATCATCTCATATCCAACGCGCGCTCGTGGAGTAATTGTTTTATTAAAAACGTTAAATTAAATTATTAAATCTTATTAAATTTTTAGCTCCCGTTTAATTTTAAGCTGACACGTACGCTTACCACATTTGTAGATTATGGTATATTGGCTGATATACCATAATGGCTGAGCCAATAAAAATTCTTTAATTGCATTATCCAATGATCTAGTTTTTAATAAATCCACATAGAAGTCTGCGCTATACAGATGTAAAGATGTAAATGTAAATGTAAATGGATCCTTTCGATATGAAGGTTTAGGTGTTCTTGGTTTTTTCCTACGAGTGGCAAAAGTACCCGGCACATCTCCCCTTAGTAGTAGGTGGTCAACAACCTTCCACTCAAAATAATAAACAGAAATAATGTAAACTTCATGTCCAATAAGCTACTTGAAAGCCCCCCCTTCTCTCTCAAAAGAAAGTTGCTTGATAGTGGCCATTTTATGAACGCTAACACCAGCAACAGGCAACATTAAATCCGTCGGGGGGAGAGAGACAAATGAGAGCGCGCTACGAATTTTTCCATCATTGTAGGTAACGCGCCGATTGTTTTTTTCTAACGTTCAGTGCTGCCCCCACATACCCCTTTACTTCCAAATCCGCTTCAAACGTCACGGGAACGATAAACGCTTTCTCATTGTCCTTGTCGTTTGCATCTTGATCTTGGCTGCAGAAAAGCAACAGAAACAAGATGAGATTTAGAATAAATCACGCGACCTGGAAAGACTTTACCAGGATGTAAAATGAGTAGCTACCTTGATGCTACGACTTCAATCCTGAAGTTTTCTTTCACAGAACCTGGTGCAAACTTGATTCCAAATTTTCTCTACAAGAAGAGAAAAAAGCAGATTGTCCACAGCCGTGTATTTTTATAACACAGTGGGCGAGGAAGCGCGAACTGAACTAGAGGCGTGAGAATGAGCGTGGAGCGGGAAGAAATATATCCTCTTCACTCAACCTCTTCCGGCTCAAAGCGATAGGATCGCATTTGATAAATCCCCCATAGGCTAGACTTCTACCACTTCTTAGATCAACTGCTGATTTTTGGCGAACAGAGCCACTTTTTAATTTAATATTTTAGACTTTCAAACTCTCAAATTACCCGAATTAAGTCACGGTAAGCTTTACAGGAAGTGCACTTTACTAGCGTTAGTGTCCTTCTACCACCAGCACTGAGTCAAACTAAATCTGTGGGAGATACACTTCACTTCTGATTGAACACTTATTTTTTGCTAGGTTTCATTAAACATACGTAAGCGTTTGGCAAGAGCACAAGACACACGCGCGAGAGGGCAGACGCGCGAGAAAGAGAATCCCTTGGGCTCTCTGTGCGCACGAATTCTCGTCAGTGTGCGAGTCTAAATCTCTAACGCCCATTAAAATCGAATGCATGCTAGGCAGGTACTAACTATGCTAAGGACATAGTTCCTTTTCAGGTGAGTGCCGAACGTGTGTGGCGGAATTAACAACAACGAACTTACCGTGACTTTACCGAGGAGTGGATTGCCAACGTTACAAGTCACATCCACGGTTCCATTGTATGGGTCATCTCTCTCACATTCTATGAACTAAAGCGCAAAAACGAATCGTGTAAATTAAAAAGGAAATGCAAAAAGGAGGAAATAAGAACTCGAAGTAAAAACAAGCAAACTGCTCAAAGCGCGGGAAAACGCGGGTGGTCAAAGCGCGATTGGTCTAGGTTTTGAAGCTGATTGGCGCGAGGTTTTTTGTGTGGACCAATCAAAGAGTGAAGTAAAACAAAACCAGAGCATCCCCGGCATGGCGCGAGGTTTTTTTGTATGGACCAATCAGAGAGCGAATTAAAACAAAACCAGAGCAGTCCTGGCATGGCATGAGGTTTTTTGTCTGGACCAATCAGAGAGCGAAGTAAAACAAAACCAGAGCAGTCCCGGCTTATTTTCGACACTCAATTGAATATTATTCTATAACCTGCGTAGGTCCGATGTAGTCCAGATCAGCAGGAAGTGTCATTGTGATAGTGGAGTAATACGCAGAATCGTCAACTTTGTTCGTGACTGTCAGCATAACAGTGAATTCTCTGACAACTCCGATTCGAACTTCTTTTAGATCCAGGGTACTATGACAGGAACAAATCAACGTACACGGTGTGATTAAGATCGTTTGGTCAACAAGAAAGTCTAGCAATCGTAGGTCTACAAGATCATTTTTTGACAAATTTCATTTTACAGTGGAACCTCGGTTTAACTAGGTACTGAGGGACTGGGGAAATTGGTTCGTTATATCGAGGTTTGGTGGCATACATTTTACTGTAACTTTAGCCGGGCTGAAGCTGAAGTATCGTTCGTTATACCGAGGACTTCGTTATATAGAGGAGGTTCGTTAAATCTTCGTTATATAGAGGTTCCACCGTATGAAAGAACTTTCTTATTTGAATCGGGAAGGAACGACGTGTTGTGACTACTTTGGGATATCATGTAGCTTGTATAAATCGCTGGAAAATAAGCAACATGCCACGAGTGGAAGGGAAATATTTTCCGTGGCTCTATCGAGCAAGGGAAAGGACCGTTTGTGATTTCCAACATGCACGAAAAAACATGTAGCCGTAAACAAATGCCGCAAACAACAAGTGTGGGAAAACTTCAATTTCCTAACAATTGCGGGAAAACAGTACAAACAGCATTGGAATATTTCATTCGTGAGATGCGCGGGAATACATGCAGGCTTACCTTGGTGAATATAAAATGTGACCATCAACCGCTAAATCTGGCACACAAGCTAACTGATTCTTGCACTTCTTTCTAAAAGCAACCTGTGAAAGAGAGAGACAGAGAATAAAATACAGAAAAGGACTTGTTATAAAGGGTGGCAGCGGGGCTAACCGTTTAGCCGTTAAACGGTAACAAAAAATTAGCCGTTGGGGGTAAAATTCGACAAATTCTAACCGTTAGTCGTAAAATTTTTTCTTTCAACCGTTAGCCGTAAAATGGCCAAAATTTCAAATGTTAGCCGCATGAGCCATCACCCCACAGAGACCCTCGTTATGGCGTAGCTCTGCTAGCTGCCATCATTATTCCAGATAGCTTGTACTCTAATTTCAAAGGTCGGTTTAGGTTATTATTTGTAATTAGTAAAGGAATAACACAGTTACAGATGATTGATGTTGTTGCGGTTGTTTAGTGTTGTCGTATCATTTCGAGGTGATCCGCCTCGAAATTTCTTTTCTTTCATCGTCTTTCTGTTTGCTCTTGGAATACAGTACATAAATTTTTGCGGCCAGATTGCTGTTATATTTTATTGAATTATTGATGTCAAAGACCGTAATACCTACCGTTCCTCTGTAATTATCAAGCAAATAGCTATTAAGAACTGGACATAAACCATTACAGCCAGTTGCCGGCAAGGAGAAACTCAAGTCGAAAGTAAGCCGCGAGCCAACGTCTGCAACTTCATTCTTATCCTGCAGGGGGCAAAATACATTCCTTCGTTTAATCTTACGTGTTGCAAAGGTACTGGCAAAAGATGCCCAGTTATGGGGCTCTTCCCGTTTCTCAGGTTCGTCCGAATAATGAAATCGGCTCTTGCTCTGTTTGTAGAACTGAAAAGCGGACGTCCTTTACTTATGACAATAGGGGAGGGAGAGACCCTCTTTCCCCTTTTTAATTAATGTCAGAAGTATTTAATTGTTTTAAATCGGTATTCAAATTTCGAAAGTAATCTGCGAGTAGTCCATGTGGGTTTGTAAAAAAAATTGATTCTGCCGAAAAGAAAAACAAAAGAAAAGAAAAACAAAAGAAAAGAAAAAAACCAGCTGGGTCTGGACCAATTTTGTCCTTACTGGCAATGGGAGGTACCCGTAGGCGAATGCAACATTTACTAACAGATTGTAAAAGCAAAAAAAAAAAAAAAGAATGGGCACTCGCATAGAGGCACCAAAAGGAATTAAAGATAAGCCAAAATGGATAGAAGGGGCAAAACTAAAGCTAGATGTTGCAGATTGAACTCGAGTACTCTTGAAAAACATTGCGTTCACTTTTCAAATCAATTTTAACTCAATAGGTGTTCAATGTCTTTCAAAATATTCGCAATTCATCTACAAAGTTTTTAGCCTCATTTGGAGATGTGCTTCTTCCCTCCATGACAAGTACGTTTTACTATTTAATCATAAAAAAAATCTCCGTACCAACAGATAGACTGTTTCTGTGGGCAGCGAATATTTTTGGTTCTGAGCGGAAATATTGTAGGTCCCACTCATGATAAAGGTCTTCTTTTTCGTAGTCGGATTCCAAAAAAACATACGACGCAATACATCGGATTCCTTTCCTTTGTCCAGTTCCACAGAATACCGTAGGTTGTCTAGACCTGAAAGGTAACGGGCGATGCTGTAGAAAAATAACTGAAAGGGCTGTATTGGAAAGATTTAGGAACGAGAGCCTTTGCTGAATTCCGGTAAATTCAGTAGTTGATAATAAAACTGGCCACCGTAAAAAGTTTCTGAAGCCGACGTTTCGAGCGTTGGTCCTTCGTCAGGGCGTCGACTTTAGGAATTTTTTTGGGGTGGCCAATTTACATTAACAACTCAGGTTATATAAGAAAATTTTCTTTAGAGCGCTCGTCAATTGAGAGTCGTAAAACCAAACCAAACCTACAGTGTGGGAAACACGGACGACCAAGTTCTGATTGGCTTTAGTTTTGCATCTGATTGGTTAACAAAGCGGCGTGTGTTTTCTGGAACAATCACAGAATGCAGTAAAACAAAACCAAAGCACTCCTGGATTACCTTCGACGCTTAATTGCAAATTGCACTTTGTGAATTTAATAGCAAGAGTTACTTCGCTTGAAGTACGTCTTTCTTCTTTTATTCCTACCTTGGCTGTTAGTCGACGAAACCTGGTCTGTGTACTGGAAAACCACTGTCATGTTCAAACTGCAAGCAACAGTAAAAACGTTCAACCTCAAACTGCTTTCGTTATCTAACACTCAATCAATCTTTCTGCCACTAAATTATTTTAATCAGTTGGTCAGTCTTCCAACCAGATACCTGCACGTTCTTACCATTTATGTTTGGCTCCATCCACATCACACACGCTGTCGTTGCTCTCCAAGGTTATCTGTGACTTGCTCAGCCGAATTTCACCTTCCACGTTCACAATACTTCTTGTCCTACATTTTATAATAATAATAAAAAACTCTACTTGTAATGGTAATTGAACTGAGTGGATCGCAATTTGGTCTGAGATCATACGCGTGATTTCAAAATCAAACGAGCGCGCAGCGAGAGTTTGACTTGAAATCACAAGTTCACGAAGTTTAATTACCACTTGATTGCATCTATTTTGAAATCGCAAAATTCAGTCGCTCAATACAAGTTTATTTTGGTCTTAACAAATATTTTATCGTTCCAGTATATTGGGCTGGTTTGTAAAAAGTTGCAAAAGTTCATTTTCTTACAATTTGATTGATTTTTTTAAAGAAGCCTTGAAATTTGATTGGTTGTTGTGTTTTAGTACAGCTGTTTCATTGGCTAAGGAAAATCTACGATTTAGAGCATAAAATGGTGCGAAGATAATTTTGTTGATTTCGTTGCTTCATTGACTGAGACGAACAGAGAAGACTGTTTTGGAATATTCGTGGTACATGAAACAATATCAAAATTGACGTATAATTATTTAAAGTTTTAGCTAACAGAAAATCACTATTTCTATTAAAAGTTGACAGATACACAAATAAATGTTTGAGTTGTTTACCTCACAATAACAGCTTGTTCTGATCTATATGCACCAACTGCAATATCTAGTAATGAAAAGAATTCAAAATGTTCAAAACCGCATGCTCGTTGCTACTAGGGGAGATCATAGACCTCTGTATAATCATGAATAAAGGCTGATAGTTTCGAAAGAAACTGTTTGGGGCTGCGTCGGTGGGAGTAACGAAATCATTTAGATATATCAACAAAGTTGAAGTGGTAAATTGGCCACCGTAACGATTACAAAAGCTGACGTTTCGAGCGTTAGCCCTTCGTCGGAGCGAATGTGTATAATGAGATTGTTGCATCCTCCTTCTAAGATTCAATGATGGATTATTTTAAGTTTGAAAAATCAACTTTCCAAAGTTCACACTTAAAACATGTCAACATAAGGTGAAAAAAATAAATTAAAAAAAAAAAAAAAAAATACACCCGATCGAGGGAACATTTGAGACGAGCCGGAGAGAGGTTTACCGGAGGTCTGGCACTAATAACTCAGTTGTAGAAAGGGCGGTAACGCTATCCAACGAATAAATCGCTAACCAGCAGATATGTGATAGAAAAACGTGCAGCGTTATCCACCATATAGAGTTGTATCCATTGAATAGCGCTATCCAACCTTCGAACAGCCGGGGCCAGTGCTAGATCCCTTCCAGACATCTCGCGAGCTCGCGTTACACCAGGCCTCAAATTTTCCCGCGCGCGAAGAAACACTTGTGCCGAAGAACTAATAAAGAGGCGCTGCTAAAAGGCTATCAATTTGGAGAAAATATACAGAGCATAAGTTACCTGGATATTCATTTTGATCCACGTCAACACCACCAGAGATGGACACTCCAAACATCTTTATACCAGGTTTGATTTTTGATCCTACAATTTTCTGTAAAAAGTGATTATTTTGTTCGTTATAAGAGTTTTTCACCATCTACAGTTATGCCTTTACCTAATTGTATATGAAAGAAATAAATTTTGGGTGAAATATCAGTGGCTCATTGCATGGTGACAAATCCTGCAATCTGATTGGTTCTCGGTGCACTCTGGATTTCCCTTTACCTACCAATTGACACTGTAACGCTTTCGTGAGTTTAAACACGAAGGCGCGCTAAATAAGGAAGTCTTCCCCTGGGAAGACCTAGGCTCATTTATCACTCACCGTTGACGTGTGCGGGTCAAATTTAAATGCTGGTAGAGGAACAAAAGGAGCTAATGAGATATCTATTGTTTACTTCCACCAGCATGGTGGCATGAGGTAACGTGCGGACCACCTACTTCGATCTCAAATTTACCGCCACAAATAAAGACAGTTTCCATTGGAGAGAGGAAATACAAATCTCAAAAATTCTTGTATTGTGATGAAGACATAAAACAATTTTGAGGAATGCGCCCGCTGTTCACTGCTTTGGAGTAGGTGTAGTTCAAGCTGAGTTGACTCTAAAGAGTTGTACATCACACGACGGTTGATTGACAAATGGTCCAGTGGGACCCAAGGCTCCTTTTATAACGCGCCTTCGTGTTTAAGTGCTCGTGTGAACTAAAAATTGAAACTGTTTTCTGCACACAGATTTGAGCAAGTATTTAAATAAAACAAATTATCCAGTGAAACATTCGGCTTGTCATGTTTATGCGTGCGTGCGTGCGTGTACAAATGTGCGGTTGTGGTAACGATCAACATTTATAAAAGTGATTTTGGAGAAAAAAGTAAAAAATAAATTATTTAGCGGCTTAGGGTTGTTCCGTATGGAGAAACAAGATGACCTCGCCGATTTTCATTAAACCATTTTATTCCTTCAACTAACAAGTATTGAATAAACTGTTAACACCTGTCTGTTAACGCAGCATCATACCTGTCTGTAGCGGGTCTCAATTCCTCTGCTGCTACCATGGTAAATGTACACTGCTCCACTTCCATCTTCACCTTCAAATGGGGCTCCTACTGCGACGTCTGTCAGAAGGAAAGACAGTAACAATCTTAGTAATGTAAGGTAATCCTTGATCATGCCTGCACCATAAACCAATGGGCATTTCTTTCTAATTCAGTGCACCACCCAGCGAGCAGGTGACAATGTTATATTGATATACCATCCAATTCTCTTAACCTTATTCAGAAGGAAACACGGCAGCTGGTTATTGATGTTTCCTTCTGAGGGAGAATTGGTGATCAGATCTTCTCACTGGTTACGTGTGCCGCGGTTAAAGAATATTGCTTATTTAATGAGGTATTCTGGTCGCTTTAGTTGTCTCTATTTCCTCGAGAACAGATAGGTGAAAAAGTATTTTACCTTGAAATCCATCCTTGTTCAGGTCTCCCACCGCTGCAATGGCTGCCCCAAAATGGGCATTATACGCCTTATCTCCTTCAAGAACATCATCTTGCAAATTAAGAGCACCCTTAAGAAAATGTTTAAACTGTTTCAGGAATAAAGTTAAAGCCAACGTAATCACCAAGATGAACCAGAGAACTAGCGAAAGAAAACGTGAAAACGGGTGTGGTACTCATCTTGAAAGAACAAAAAGATTTTAGTGACAAAGTTGTGACTACTTTTAGTGTGAATATGGTTGGTTTACAAATTGGCCCAACTTTTTTTAGACCAATCACAGCGAGTAGTGAAGCAAAACCAATACATTCCTGGATTACTTTGATTCATTGATTGGTTGAAAATTCATCAAAATGCAAACTTGTTAAATCACCATTAGTTTAACACTGGTCAGTTACTAGATAGATTTGGTGTACAAACTGGTTAAAGCTTTTAAACCAACCTGCCCATTGTTTAAGTAGATGTAAACTCGTCCCTCATCTTTTTTGTGGGTGTAGTAAGGCGCACCAACAAGAATGTCTGAGAACCTTGACACAAAAATCAGTCATTAACTAAGGCCCGTGACAAAGCTGGCGATTTTATTCGCCAATCGCGGCAAATTCGATCGCCAGCGAAAATCACCGATATTTGGCATCATGATAACAGATGTCAGCGATTTTAAAAAGCGATTGCGGCGATTTGCGAAAATTGGAATCGCTGCTCTGGGCACACCTGCTTATTTTCATCAGTCACCGCCGATCGGTGTATAAAATCATCAAGTATAACGCCCGTCAGGTAGTATGCCCGAATGTGACTTCAGTTAAGTCACATGTGCGCGAACTTAAAACACTGGAAAATTTTTGTTCATAAACACTAAATCAGGAGCACCTGAAACCTACACTGTCGCAGGAGCGACACTAAAGTGCATTTCTGCAGTGCAGATTTTACTTTTAGTAATACATCTTTTTTCGCAACAACATAACTCTAAGAGATACATGTGATCTGCGATTTATTCGGTAGAGACGTACTCTTGAATGTGCCTGCAAAAAAGTAACATTCAGTACATAAAACTTACTCATCTTCGTCTAGGTCCACTGCACATAAGACACTTCCAAAATAGGTGCCAGTCTGAAAATAAATTAAAAAAAAAAAACAAAAAAACTCAATGCATTGACATGATAAGACTGCTTTAATTTGTAATCAGCTGCATGTTTTTGTTTGTATCCCTTCTCAGGTTAGTATTGAAACATAACACAGGAGAAAACAGTATCAAAATAAATGTAAAAAATCATGTAAAGAGAAAAAGAAAAAGAATCAATTTTTATAGAGACCAATAACATTATGCAAGACACACCGGTATGTTTTTAGGTTGAGGCAGAGGCGAACTGACACTGATCTGTTGCTGCTGATCATTAGATATATCATAATTGTAGATGATGACCTAATTAGAAAAGACATACTCAAGATTAAGTACTGGCAGTTGTTTAAAATGTGCCTGACAACCCTCAAATTATGTTCATGAACAGCGTTAAAAACTGGAACCCAATAAACCAAAAACACTATGCTAGGAATAATTAACAACTATTCACCGAAGTGGAGGTGGTTGGTGGTGGTTAGTGGACCCGCCTGGAAGCGGCGAGGTAAATATCCACCGCTAACCACCGACACTGAGGTGAATGGTTTTAGTATATACTAAAACAGTGAGATAATATACACCACCGTCGTTAATTTGAGTGATTTCTTTGCTTGTCACAGATGCAAACCGGGATGCCATTTTTTCCCGAGTTGCTCAGAGTTAAATAGCAAAGGATATTCGGAGTTTGACTAGCCAATCAGAGCGTGCCCTCAACGCTATCCACTGTTTTAGTATATACTAATAATCCTTAACCCTTTAACTTTCATGATCCGATTATGAATTCTCCCCTCTAGCTGCTACATATTTCCTTGTAAATTGGTTATGAGAATTTAGTGTTCAATCAAGGTAACAACTTCTACCTGATAAGTTTGAGTACTCTCATTACATGTTTGCTGGATCATGTATGGATATTATAGGGAGAAGTTATAGGTTAATCACTTCTGGGAGTTAAAGGTTAATAGAAGGGGCTGCTATTAAGTTTTTGTTATTGTTTTTTATTTTTTAATCAGAATTAAAATATGGGGTGGGGGGGGGGAGGGTGGTGGTGGATAGCCCATAGTCTGGCCTTTGTTTATAGAACCCAGAGGATCCAGATTGAAACAGGAAATTCAAAAGAAAAAAAAGGAACAACCCAACTGCTTTAATATCACTGATTAGCAATTTTACTATTTCCCTTGTCATGTTTTATACTAAAGAAAAAGATTGAAACTAACTTTGTGCTCACAAAAAAATCATAATTATATACCTTTCCTTTCAGTTCGGCACCTCTTGGTGCACCACCTACAAGCTCTGAAATATGCAAAACAAAATACATGAGCATGACTATCACAGAATTATACCTGCTGTAAATTAACCTAGGCAGAAAGGTCAACAGAATCTGACCAAAGATCCATATTGACCAAACCATTACATCTATTAAAGTATTAATCAGACAAGTGCAAAATCACTTGATCATCATGAGGTGTAGAGTTCCAAGCTTTTGCCCAAACAGGTTTAGTGAAAGTTAAAAGATAAATAAATAAAAGATTAAAATAAAAACAGAAAACAAATAAACACTGACATCAACAAGTCTACATGTATTATTATCATGATGATTACTATTGCAGAAACTGTCACCCCGGACTAATAGTTATTAGTATATACTAAAACAGTGGATAGTATTGAAGGCACGCTCTGATTGGCTAGTCAAACTCCAAATATCCTTTGCTATTTACCTCCGAGCAACTCGGGAAAAAAATGGTGTCCCGTTTTGCATCCGTGACAAGCGAAGAAATCACTCAAATCAATTTTTGGTGGTGTATAATTATTATCTTGCTGTTTTAGTATATACTAAAACAACTATTGGCCTTGGTGTTGGTGGTTAGAAGTGGATATTTACCTCGCCGCTTTGCAGCTCAGTAAATATCCACCACTAACCACCTCCACTTCAGTGAATAGTTGTTAACTGTTCAGACATGGATGTACATGACTTGTACCATTCTAAGATGAACAGTGACAAGGTGAGGAAACCATGAGTGTTAAAGGCACAAGCTTCATAGGACCTGCAGCTATTAACCTGATCACCTTTGCATTTGAAAATATATTAATTGCGATACTTTAAATAGAAACTCCCTGGTTACTGCTTGAAGTGAAAGGGCTATTGAGCCAGGAGCAATATCTTTCTGAGACAAGAGCATACAGAAACACAGTGATTTCCCTAAGAAAACAGATCTAGGATTGCTACTGCTGTTAATCATTGTAAGTCCTTGTTGTAATTCACCAAACCTGTACTTGATGGGCTTGAGAAATGACCACTAGTCACTGAATAACCTAAAAAAAAAAATTACACAACAATGCAATTTTGTTACATGCGAATTTGACAACTCCTGTACATGTATTAATTGTTATTATTAAAAACTGGATCATTGGATAATGCAATTCAAGACTTTTTATTGGCTTAGCCATTATGGTATATGAGCCAATATACCATAATCTAATATCTGTACATTGTAACATCTGGTTTCTTCTGACAAAATAAAGTCGAGAAGATTTGTCTCATATCGTGGGGGCGCTTTTTTTGATAAAACAATTATTCCACTCACGCTTGTTGGATATGAGATGATTATAGCCAACGAGGCGCTATGCGCCTCGTTGGCTATCTATCATCTCATATCCAACGCGTGCTCGTGCAATAATTGTTAACTAGTCATAATTAAGATATAATTATGTTAAATCAAATCAAATAATCAAAACATTAAAATTAATTTTGCCAAGCACATAGTTCACAACATACCCATGTAATCTCCATCATTAATTTGGTCTTGTGGTGACACAGTGTAAGTTGGACTACCTCCACCTACACTGAAAGGAGACACCCACACTCCACCTTAAATTAGACAAAACCTCTGTAAGAGCCCTGGTTCTGTAAAATTTTTCAGACTACTTTTAACAGGTAGGTAACTTGCATTGTTTAACTGGCTATTCCAAACAGTTTTGGGCTACTGAAGACTTAAAAAGAAAATTCATAATTTGGTCAGTCATTCAGTCATTTCAATGCTGATGTAAAACATTTCCAAACCTGTTTCCTCAGACTTGTCCATTGTGTACCAATGGAACAATCAAGGATTAGGCATTCTTTTTCTATGGTGAAGCTCAGAAATGAAGCAAAGAATACCTGATCATAGGTTACATTTAGAAAAAATTGTCTTCTTTGGTTCTAACCTTTCCATCGAGCAATTCCAACGGCTCCCATAACTACATCCTGATCATATCCTACTGTGTATTCGGCACTTATCCCAGCTTCACAATAACCATAGTAGTTGTTACCCTTTTGTTCTAATAAAAAATCAAAAATGAACAACTTGTACAATGGAACCTGTATTAGGCACCACGGTACAATGCTGTCACCTTGTATTAGGCAGACAGTTGTCAAAGTCCTGAATTTGTTTCCCTTCCATTAGGTGGTCATCTCTATTAAACAGTTGCAGTTATCCATTTTTAAGTCCCAAAAGCCTGTTTTTATCGTTTTCCAACTGCATTGAATGGTCACTGAAAGCTGATGATGATCAACCTCTCAAATATAACTACACTGAAGTAAGAATAATCTTCAAGTAACTTTTAATTGATGTTTCTCTCCCAAAATCAAACTCAGGAATAATTTTTATTGAGATACTGTACATTAACTGGTCAATTATGGCAGAAAGTGGCATTGTGTAAGGTTTTTTTTTCAATGGAACCTGTAAATGGTCACCCCACCATTCCCTGTGGGTGACCACTTAATACGAGTTCAACTGTAGTTACATGTAAATCACAACATCTAATCCAGTATTATCATATATGATATTCTTCCTAAATTAACTTCAAATGTTGAACTTTGCAGTAGTAATATTTAGCGTTATCATAGCTTAGCATAACACACCTGGGACCAGTGTTGCAAATATATCAAATGTGCACTTACATTAAAATACACTGGCATCAATTTTTTATGGCTAAAACCTTTAACAATGTCCTTGTATCCCA
Source organism: Stylophora pistillata (assembly GCF_964205215.1). Lineage (NCBI taxonomy): Eukaryota > Metazoa > Cnidaria > Anthozoa > Scleractinia > Pocilloporidae > Stylophora > Stylophora pistillata. The sequence goes on from NC_142530.1 coordinate 28,899,603, forward strand.
TTCAATTTGTAAAAATTCCATACAAAGGGTAAATAAGTTACAAGAGTGACTTAACTAAGTCCCACTAATAACAGTAACTGCTCCTTTAAACAATGAGTGACTGAAGTTTACTAAGAAGGGTTGATGAGTAATTTTTGCAAAATAATTTGAACTGACATTGTAGTATATTGTACAAATAAGTAATCACAATAATGACAATTATCAAGCAGGGAATAATTAATTCAATCAACTGTGAAACCAAATTATCACTAGATACCTAGAATTGATGATCATCTGTTTCAAGAATTAAGTTTCGAAAGAAACTGTTTGGGGCTACGTCGATGGGAGTAACGAAATAATTTGGATATATCAACAAAGTTGAAATGGTAAATTGGCCACCGTAACGATTACAAAAGCTGATGTTTCGAGCATTAGCCCTTCGTTGGAGCGAATAGAGAAATTGAGGGTTGTGTGTGCCTTTAAAAGCACACACAACCCACAATTCCTCTATTCACTCCGACGAAGGGCTAACGCTCGAAATGTCAGCTTTTGTAATCGTTACAGTGGCCAATTTACCATTTCAACTTTGTTGATATATCCAAATTGCTTCAAGAAATGGTGATCGGTCAGAGTAAGAGGCCGGGTTATTGGTAGAGAAAAAAATCATACCACTCATACAAGGCACACGTTCATCTCTCGTTGCTGAAAGATCATCATAAATGAGGAAGCATTTTCCCAACAGCCAATAGTAATGCAGGCCATCATTATTGGGCACATTTCGATAGACATATCTGGGTGCACAAGCCTAAAATAAATAGAGCAGTTTCAAGCTACAAATAACATGTTTTCAATAAGCAGTCCTATATGGCTTTAAAATCACAAATTATGTTTTCAGTGTAGCAGTCTATTTCCTTCATGAGCCACAAGTCTTTTGGCTGTATATACAGATCAATATGCAAGCTTTGGAAGAAAATAATAGTTTATTCTATCATGTAATTGGTAGGTGTACATAAATCAAGCAACAAATTATTCATAGCAGGGAAATAAATTAAAATACCTGGCTTTGACCAACAAAAACAAATAATTTTGACTCCTAAGGTGATAAGCATCTTACTTCTTCTAACTTACAGTATTAATGGTGATGTGAATTGAGGAACGATAATGTCAAGTAAAGATCTGGTCCTAAGTTTGTTTGAAGGTTACATAACGTTATCCAGTGGATAAATCCTTATTCGGTTGCAGACAAAGCGGTAAATTTTGCTATCACTTTTCTGCTGGATAGCAATTTATCTGTTGGATAGCATTATCTGCCCTTTGTACAACCTGGGCCCAGAAGCTCTTAATTATCAAACAATTGTTCTTTGTCAGTATCAAAGAAAAATGTTTAGAGAAAAGGGAAAATATGCAAAGCAATAAAAAGTTGCAGAGGGTTTAACCTGTATGATTTTGTATTAAATAGTGTTAACTCTTTACAAAGTAATTTGGTTATATCAACTAAGTTAAAATTGTAAATTGGCCACCGTAACGAATAAAAAAGCTGACATTTCGAGCCTTAGCCCTTCGCCATTTGCTCTGATGAAGGGCTAACACCCAAAACGTCAGCTTTTTTTATTCGTTACAGTGGCCAATTTACAATTTCAACTTAGTTGATATAACCAAATTACCTTGTTACCCCCACCAATGCAGCACCACAGTTTCTTTAGAAACTTTCAGCCTCCACCCTACACCCTTCGTAAGGTGTTCACAAGGAGAAATTGTTTATCAATTAAGAGCTTCTTAAGTTGGTGATCATTTCCTTTATTCTTGTGACCTAAATGCATGATTCAGGGGTGATATTGTAAAGAGAAATTATATGCTATGTACATAATCACTCTTAAAGATTAAAGTGCTCACAAACATACCAAAGCTCTGCCGTTAGTACCAGTGCTGTACACACTTCCACCGATCCACTGTCCAGTCTTAACCTCGATGTCCCATACCTCATTTGAGGCGGATTGTGTTCTTGCAGCTAACAAGTAAAATGTAAAATAAAGCAACATATCAAGACTGTTTCTCCCTTTGCATCTTGGTATTTACTATTTTTTTACCATCAACTCTTGACAAGGAAGAATCCAATCAGGACTACCACTTAAGTCAGCAAGACTGCCAACAGTACAAACTGTACCTGTATGCAGGGCATGTCCAGCTTATAGTCCTGTAGGTCCAGGTCTCTGATTTTATTTTGTGCCTGCTTGACTTTTCTAAAATGATTCTTGCAAATTTTGGAACAAAAATTGAACTTTCCTACAGGTCTGCAACAATTTGATGAGTGGGCTACAGTAGCTAGCTTAAGGTGATTGAAATTAGATGATTAGAAACAATCATGATTGTAACTTAGGTACAAGTTATACAACCATACTCTTTTAAGATTCCAAGTTTATTTCTAATGTAAAAAAAATTAATGTCAACAACTTAATAAGCATCTTTTCCAGCGACCTGCTTGGTGGATAAATAATACCCATAATCAAACTTATACTTACACCGGTCGTCAATTTTAATGGCTTGACATTGTGAGCCGGGATATTCACATCTGTACACAGCTCCATACTTTGTTAACGTTGAGCCATCAACACCTGTTACATTACTGAGTGGGGCGCCAACCATAACCCTATTAATAAAAATAAAAACAAGTGCATTTAATTTTACCTCCTTTTCCCCTTCAATATAAAAAAGCACTTTTTGATTCTAGTGTACTAGCACTGGGTTGGGGTTAGTGTACAGTATACCTGTCGAGTTATATTGTGATAAGCCTACAACAAGACATTGCTTTATAACTCAAAACTGCACATTATAGGTCAAGATCTTGAGCAATTTAACAATTGTCTGTCAAAGGCAGAGTGAATATTGTTGAATAATCCTTGAGAAAAATTCGAGGGGACTATTTAATATCAATATTCATGCACTGAGCATAAAGAAAATTATTGTTTTAGTGTAATTGCTCAGGTGCATTTAATTTCTGTTGTAAATTCATTTTGCTGTTACAAACCATTCTGTTACAATTGTCCATAATAGTATTTAACAGCCGGGTTACTTTGATTTAATCTTTACAAACTTTAGAAGTGTGATATCAAAATTAATGTGCAAAGTGATTACAATGAGATACAACACAGTTCTCCACCAATCAAAGCACATGCATTTCTATAATCATCAGAACAATTATACTAGTCTTATACAAATATCTCACGATATAAGTCAAGATCTTGTGTTTTACCTCAAGATCATGTGTGAGACATTGGGATGCTACCCTTTCTAATGGTTTACTGGCATAATTAAGAACCCTAGCAGGATTTTGGAAGAACATTTTTGGAAGAATTTGTAAATCACTTGCCTCTGCCTTGTGATTTACTTCAGTGTTCTCCCAACATCCCAAATGGTTAATTACATTGTTAATAAAAGCAATGGAGAGTGCTGTCTATTACTTTTATTTATTACATTGCTTGCACTGCCTGCCTTGCCAGCCTTGCCTGCTTAAGATTGCCCGCATTGATCCCACATATGAAACAAATAGAATTACAACTATGTTTGTAATTCTCAGACATTAATAGTGTATGTTGGTGATGGAAACACAAAAGGCAGCAGAAGATAGTCAAAACAAAGAAAACAGAAATGACTCCCATGAGTGTGTTGTGCTACAAACATGCACAGTTGGCTTTCTTTTGCAGCTCTCGCATGAAACAAGTCAATCTTAATTCTTGATATTGTGAAACATTTTTGTAATAAAATAAATCCTTTATTAACTATGCAAGCTTGTTAGGTCAAGATGGCTGGATATTAACGTCACTCTTTTTTTGCATTCTTATGGACCTTGACTTCGTCTCGGCCATAAAAATGTGAAAAAAGAACTTGGCCAAGATCCAGTCATCTGGACCTCATGCTTGGTTAATAACCCACATGTAATAAACTTCAATTTTCTATGGGTTAACTGATGCATTCAATGAACCAATCAAGGTGCTTGTATCTCGTTCATAATATAAAAGTTGGCATGTTGCATTACACTGGTCACAATGTCGTGTTAAAGGCAGTTGAGATTGTACATTATAAATCTGGAATAGCCTGTCCCCTGAATTGTGGCAAGCAAAATCACTTCAATCTTTTCAAAATGGTTGCCGCGATTTCTTCGTCTGAATCGCCAAAACGCACACGGCATCTATGTAAAGCAGAATTTCTTTATTTTTTTTATTTCACTTTTAAATTTTAGATCATGTTTCTATAGATTAAAGCAGATTGTAATTGTAATAATAGATTGTAATAATATTATTATTTATCTGATAGATTTACCGTGTCTAAATAAAAATAAAGTTCAAGTTCAAGTTCAAGTTCAAGTTCAAGTTCAAGATTATAAATCCTAACAGATACTTGATCCTTACAGGTCACCATCTAAATCATCTGGTAACATACGAGCTATATATCATAAATAATTTATTTCAGATGCACAAAGGATAAAAAGTGGAACATCTTCAATGGAGCTGTAGGTAAAACTATCCTCTGCAATTAAAAAAATGCATGACTGTCGGTTTGTGGATGCCTAGATTTTTGCATGTTTTATCACAAACCAAGATGTTTTCTCTGTATTAGTAGAGAGGAAAGATCTAAGGCAACCTAAAGAGACAGTTTCAATGCATAAGAGCTGCTGTACATCGGTTGAGGGCTAACGTTACATTTTCCTCTACATGTGGCCTTTTCAAAAGTAAAATAACTGCATAATTCAATTGTGCAAAGTTTATCTTTGCAATTGATGCAATGGAAATTGCTAATTAATAACTGTCGGCTATAATTAACTTGAGCTGATAAGATTTTGGAGGGTAAAACAACACTTCGGTAATACGCATGCATCTTGATCTCAATTATCATAATTTACACAAAAACAGTTTCGTAAAAGAACAGTCAATAAACCGATCTTAAAACTTGACGACTTATTGACTTGATGGTATCTTGTCAAACACATTTATCCGTTCAGCGCAATGAAAACAAGGCCTTTTGTAAAAACCTCTTGATTTTGTTTATCTAAAGCAATATTAGAATCCCTTCGCCTTACAAACACTCTTTACTCTCCCAAGAATGTTTTCTTTAGACTGATTTGCACTTTCATCCAAATATGGATATTCACACAAGATCACGCTTAACCTACACGCGCATTAACGGAACAACTGGAATGAATGAAACCGAGTTGTTATGAAATTTTCAGGAGCCGCTACATTTAATATTCATTCGTTCCTATAAAAGCATATGCCGACATGAGAATAAATTTTTCGTGACTCCGCAGATTTGAGAGCTTTGAAAGATTATTTAAAGTTCCAATTTTAATTACACTTGGGATTAGTTCTTAGAAACGACGCCTGAACAAAATGCTAAAGTAGACTTCAAGCATGAACGCGCCGAGACTCATTTTGAACACACCTACCAGTATTTATTCTGTTGCGAATGAAGAGCGACCGAGTATCCAAAGTATTCACTCATCGGAGGCCCATCGAAGACTTCAGGAGAGGCTGTATCCAAGTTAAAACCATAAATACCGAAAGACTGCCACAGAAAAATTAATAATGCTAGGAACGTCCGAAATTCCATGTCAAGTTTTGTCCTGATTCCTTCGGTGACTTCTTGATCCGAGATAAAGTCGTGTGTCTTAGTTGATGAGCAAAATTTCTCTTGCTCTTCAACACGGCAACTTTGCCAATAATTTGAGACGGGATGTCAGATGATGGTCCTTTATAAACAGGTGATGAAGATATTAATACACGTCGGATCCGGAGCAAGATAATACTCTAACGAATAAGGAGGTGGCAGTGTGCACGTCTCCGGTGTTTGTATGGAAGTTTCGAAGGTGATGTTTTTACTCCCGTTTCGAAACAGGGAACGTTTCGTAGCCACGAAAGAGAAAAAGTTTCCTGTTAAATCCACGCCACTCCTGAAACAGAGCCAACAAAAAAGCCTTTAAACGAAACTCGGGACCTTTCAAGATCTTGTTTACTAAAGGTCGCTTGTCACGGTTTTAACGAGAGCCTTCCAAAGGGTCAAGATTGGCCCGCCTGGCGATCCGCCCTCAATAAGGCCGAAAAAGTCGTCCAACTGAGAAGTTATCGGTGTGAGGAACCAGATGCGATTAAAAGTAGAGCTAAATAAGCTAGACTAACTAAATATCCTTTTCTCGCTGATGCATACATGTAAAACAGTAATCACCGCAAAAGTCTGTCAGGGGTCAAGCAAATTTATAGTCCAATGACGTCACATGTTTGCGCATGTTAGTCATGCAATATAAAAACTTGATATGATGAACATATGTAGTTCATACATTTTGAACTGCGGTTATAGATACGTATGATGCACGATCCTCGCAGTAGAGAGCGCTATCTATGCAATAGCGAAAATCCGACCTGCATATATTCAGATATGATGAATATATGAACTTCATATATTCATCATATCTGATTTATCATAACGGGTTTTTTAAGTATCAACTTAACGGCCTCCTCCCAGTTGGCTTGTTAGCTCCATTGGTAGAGCGCCGCACCAGTATCGCAGAGGTCAGTGGTTCGAATCCCGTACAGGGCTGATTTTTTCAGGTCTGATTTTCGCTATTGCATAAATAGCGCTCTCTATTGCGAGGATCGTGCATCATACATAAAAACTTGAATGAAGTATTGAAAATACATTCTTCAAAAGATACTGGGAACATCATAGCAAACATAACAAACACAACCTTTAGACGACTTTGAACACAGAAAGAGTTATTCTTTGGTTACTTGTCCTATTCATAATTTTTTTTTCTTTTTTATTTACTACCGGTAACCAGGGAATAGACCAATTAAATGATTCCGGAATTTTTATCTTTGCAGGCTTGATTACTTACTTGAGTGCTTCTTTTGTTTTTTTTCAAGTTGATTTCAAGTTTAGAATGCCGGGAATGATTTACACAATTTTGTAATCATAAACTGCGTAAGGAACGGTTATGTATTGGATCGCCGATGCAATGTTATACTGATTTTGTAAAGTTATTTGTGGTCGGAAGCGCATGGCTTTTTTTCCAATAAGATGAAGCCAAAAACGTAGCACTTTCACTTTGGTCGAAAAGAACAAAAGCAAAACTTCACAAAGAGCTGATGGGCTCTAAGAAATCCGAAAGATTTGATGATTTTGTAAACAAGTTGTTTCACTCGCTATAAGATTTGTGGAGTAAGGACAGACACAGACACACATCTGCTATGCTGAGGATCATGGGCAAAGGCTAAAGCGGACCTCCGAGTTCACGACAGCGACCCTTTATTGGTAGAGAAGCTTGAACCAATTCCAGGGCGACGCAACACGGATTATTCTCACACTAGCCAGTCTAAATATTTTCTGTTCCGCTTTTTAAAAATAACTAAGCTACCGACAGTCTAGCCGGATTGAAATCAGAAGAAATGGGAGTGGGCGGAGTTTACTTTCCGTCGCTTGCATTCTCTGCGGACGTGTTACCTCCGGCTTATGACCCGCGCCAGGTCTGGGTTGAGGTGGACCAACCTCTCTCTCCGTGACGTCACGACTCTTGGGACAATATAAATGATAACAATAGTAATGACAATGATTACGACCATAGATGATGAATTGATCCAAAAGATTGGTGAAATGTAAACGTTGGTGAACAGTAAGCAAAGCGTGCTCAGCTTTATCGAAAAAAAAAAAAGAAAGAAAAACGTTATTGGTTAACTAATCCACGAAGGTGTGTTTCCAGTGCTGTCATAAATTTCGCAATTAGCTCTCAGCCTCAACCTCGTTCCCAGGGCCTTTTCCATTGGTTGGGGGTGGGGCGGGAAAAGGCCCATTTCCCGCCTCACGTCCAACTAAGGGAAAAGGCCCTGGGAGCGAGTGTGCCCTCAGCCCCAGTATTGGCTGGTACTGAGCATTCCAAAGGAATGGCGCCACAGCAGCTGAGCAGAAAATGTTTTACCTCCTGTGGTTTATCTCGTGATCCCTTCTCAAGCCAGCCACTGGCTTGGGAAGGGATCACGGGTGGCACGCAAGTAAGATTGCCGTAACTTTTATTGCGTGGTAGTTTAACTTTTGCTAGTGGGAGCTAGTGCAGCAGAAGTAACTTAATTGGAATTCACGTATTTTTGCGATTGCGATCCCTTTAAACTCTTTCTACGCAGATTATGAACCGAAATATATAACCGAAGACAGCGAGGGGTAAGCCGGAAATTTGTGGTGATAGTTGACAGAAGCCATGTAGATCCCCCATTAAGTTGATTTCTTTTCACTAAGGGGTAAATGTACATAATTATTTGTAGAATACTGCATACAATCTGGCGAAGAAAAGAAAATAACCACAGCTAGGGCTTCCCACACTAAATTGTGAAAATGCCATCCGGGCACCATCTTCAACGGTCGAGTCGAACTTGTGATATAAAAATTAAATAGAGGAAGAAGCCTTAACAGAAGCAACCTCGTGCACTTGTTTTGTGATGTCCGCATCAACTTAATTTACTAGAAACAACATAAAAGTGCTGGACATCTACGTCTAGTGTTGTGTATCTTAGAAAAAAGAATTGAGCTTGAGTTTTTGAGTGGCTGCAGGCTGTCTGATGTACAATCGTCTTCATCTTCCTTATCCTAAACGTTTCAGGTCTCTCCTTGGCTTTTGTTAACTCTTTAGTCTTCTCTATCTTGCTGGAGTAAAATTTTGTAGTCTCTGGCATGCAAACTGAAGGTAGTTAATCTGAACTGTCGTAAAATATGTCTGTTATGTTTGGGAAATGCGTCACTCCAATCCGAAATATCCACCTTTCCCCAGGCCCCCGCCAGCTCAACACCCACGCAGGGGCCTGGCCGTGACGTTAAAACGCGGGTCATGTTACTCGAAAAATGCGTAACTGCACGAGTCGTCACGAGTTAAAGATTAGGGCGTTTGTGAAGATGCAGACTTCCTGTTTGTCCAATTGGAATTGTAACAAATTTAAACTGACCAATAATAAAGTTATCCACCAAGCTGCCGTCTCGCAAAGGCGATAGAGGAATCACCGCGAATTGGTATTTCACATATTTTGGGGTCGTTCATACGCCCTCGTTTCTAATTCTGTCCGTACCCGATTCCGTTTGGAATTTGCTCCGTCTTTTCCAACGTTTGAGCTTCCCTACATACTTCAAAGCTAGGCCTTCAGGTATTTGTCTGTTATTTGAACCAAACTGATGAAAGGTTGATCTTCTCAAGGCGATTATTCACGCAACAGGCCGTTTGCAGTGCTTTGAAAGGCATGTAAAAGAGACCAAAAAATAAAAATCCCCTTATTCGCTGTTAAGAAATTAATGCTGAAATATCCATAATATCTAAAACCGTCAAGACTCAGTGATATGGCTCTATGTGGCAGTTAACATGTGGAAAATTTCATCCGTTGAACAGATCTGTTTCAATTTGATTGAAATCAGAGAATGCACACAAAATATTATGCGTAACTTTATGTTGAAATTAAAACTTGCACGTAAGCTTGCTCTGTAGCCTATTCAAACTCAGTAAAGTTGCTTGCCGAGACTCTTTAGGCTGTCTAAACATTTGGATTCCGGACAATCAAATGGGACGTTCAAATTAAAATTGCGTGTTTCTTTTAGCATATTAGAGGTCAAGTGAAGGATGAAGGACGGTAAATAATAATGTCTAGCGACTCGTTTCGATGTGTCCTTGTCATTCCTCTCCACGTCGCGAAGGTGTTCTCGGAATCGGTCATCTAGTCTTCTGCCTGTTTCGCCGATGTAGATCTTTTTGCAATAAGTGCAAGTTATGCAATAGACCACATTCATAAATGGCTGCCGTATAAATATTCTTTTGTTTAAATATAAATTAGCCCTACTTGCCTCGCTTGAGATAATGTATTCTTCTGAATTTTGTACTGGAGAACGAGGCCAGTAGGGCTAATTTATATTTAAACAAAAGAATATTAATCCGGCAGCCATTTATGAAAGTGGTCTATAGATTACATTGGCGGAGGTGCACGTGAAGTGATCGGTGATCTTAATCATGATGGATCGTTTGGGTCCCGATATTTTCTCAGTGTTGTGTATGAAAGGACACGTTTTGCATCGTGCACGAGCGCAATTAAAAGTGCCTGGTTGGTCGTTAGTCTGAAAAGAACTTCTGGCTCTGTCCTGGTGTACCGGTTCACAAGGGAATTACCATTGTTCTTTCTTTGTTTAGGAGTCATTGGTTAGCTGTTGTGTATTGTTCGGTCTTTTGTAACGGCTCTTGTGAACCGGTACACGAGGACAGAACCGAACTTCTGACCAAAAAATTGCCTATGTTTTTGTCGCGTTTGAATGAAATGAGCGGAGGCTGCGAAAAGATAGTGCTTGTCTCTGGATCGTTTTGAAGTAATTTAAAGTTTTTAAGAATGATGGATTTAACTGAGTGGTTGTGAGGGTGAAACGTGAGAGTGAATGGAATGCGGTCGGAATCTTCCTTTTGTGACGTTTGTAGCCTGCTGAATGTCGATCAACAAGTTGGACGCGGTGGTAACCCGCTTGAACGATAGAATCAGGGTAACCACGTTTATCGAAAAACTGGCACATTGACTCTGATTTGTGGTGGAAATCAGAGTCATCACTACATAAACGACGAAGGATGAAGCCAGAGGAAAGGGGGTGGCTAAAATTTGAAGTACCCCAAACAAATTTGAAGAACTAAAACAACAAATTAATCTTTACAATTTGATCAACTGTCCGGTTCGGTAAAATTGATGCCTCAGAATGGTCGAAGTTCGCCTTATTGTGTTCATGCCTTCTGTTTTTTCCTGAAAGGAAAATGGAAAGATTACCTCCTAATATCTTTCAACCGCAATTAATGGGTTTTAATGTTATCTTCTTCAAATCAAAAGTGGTTTGTGACTCAATCAACCCACGCCCACAGCAATATTTGGCGGGGTCGCTCGCTATTCAGGCGGATTTGTTGACGTCATTTGTGAAAAGTTTACTCGTCCTTCCGCTAGCTCGCTTCACTTTCGGTCAAAACTTGGCCAACACCAACTTCGAGACTGAAACCAGCAATCACGTTATTACTACCAATGGAGCTTAGACTACTAAGGAATACCCTTCATTTTGCATCTATTTTAACTCTTGGTAAAGTTTTCGCCTTCAACTTGGACGTGAAATCGGCGGTCACCTACGATGGCCCTGCCGAAAGTGATCTGTTTGGTTATTCTGTAGCGACACATTCCTACAACGGTCAGAAGTGGTAAGTTCAATGGAAGTGCCTTCAATTTGTATGTTTATTTAGGAAAGCCTTCCTTGCGGTTTTTCCCTGTTCGTAAAACTTTTCAAAGCTCGTAATTTTCAATATTCCGTCTCAGATGTTTACATTTAGTTGTTGTTCAATATTTGACGGAAAATTAATTCTGAATGGACTGTCCACTCAGTCTGAAAGCGTTTTTGTCAAACTGCACACAAATGATTTCCTTAGAATTAATGTTAAGTCCCGCTTCTTCGCCTTGAATTATTTTTACCTTCTATATCTTCTCAGAGAAGTAGAGGCTGACAAAATGTAGTTCCAAGTCAACCAAACAAATATTTATGTTGAGCAACTTTTACGACAAATTGGCCACAATACTTGTATCTTTGTATTTCGTGACTATTCGCCGACGGCTTCGGGGAATGAAGCTGATCTGAAACACCGCTGAAGCAGCACTAAATCTGGCGAAATCTTCTTAAGAGCTTAGAAGTAGTGGTTTTTGTATTCTTAATTACTTGTATGCCATCTTGAATCTCTGATAGACGCTTTTACAATGAAAGGTAAAAGCTGCGATGCGTTTTACCTCGCACTTCCTGACGGCGACGTCTCTGTATATATTTATTTTTTCCATTCCATTGAGCGGTATGTACAACTACTTCGATTTTCGCTCCATCTCAGCTACCACCTACGGATTGTTAGAGAGGCTTTGGCCCTACCGAAGGGTCGCATCGAGTTTGAATTGCCAACTTTTCTTTGCTAAGTATCAACGAAAAGTTGAATGCGCATTAGACCGTGACTTATGAACTTGCAAATAGTTTGTCGTGTCAATTAAAATAACAAAGACACATTGTGGCTGATTCAGACGGTCCACCGGAGCACAGAATCAGAAAATTCCCTGAGGGAGAGTTAGAATGCAGAAGCAGCTGCGATTAATAATTTTTTCCTTTCTTTTCGAATCTAAAACGCCTTCGTCAGCATAAATTTTTCCGTTTGAATTTTTACCTTGTAACGTAATTTTCAACTCGTGAAAAATGTCAACCCTCGCTAGGTGTAACCTGGCATATCAGGAAGTGCTAGAAGAGAAAATGTTTCCTTCGAAAATAACTGGAGGCTTACCTTCTTTTGCCCCGTAAACTGGTCGAACAATAGTGAATTTTCGTTTTTGATAAGGTACTCTGTTATTTTTTCAATTGCGTAGTTTATTTTCCTTGAGCGGAAGAGAGGTACAGGGAAAGGACTGGCGATGAAATATCTTTTTTCGCGAGGCGCACGCTTTGATTTAAAAGGAAATACGTATCAATCTTTGTTTACAACTTGTTAATGACACAGTCTCATCAACACGTGTTCGTCGTTTACTTGGGAAAATGCAAGGTCTTACATCTAGATGTAAATAAGGGAACGATGTAATTATTTTCGTCCCTACAGAGAATACTTCATAGTACCTGCGTATTAGCTAGCGAATATTTCGGGTCGATCTTGTTTTGAAAAACAGTTTTCAAGCTCGAATGAAACCTTTGTTAACTGATCAAAGAAGCCTGAAAGAATTTAGCCTTGGAAAGGAATCTCAGCTACGAAGGCGATTGTTGAGAGCGAGGTGGAGTTAGCCTTTGAAATTCAATGTTCTTTTGCTTGCTTTTACCCAATTGCCTACCGGAAATATCAACCGAATCTTAAACCACCTCTTTTTAAAGGGTCTAGATTAGAGAAGCCGTTGTCACTTGACGTTAAATAATACTTTTCTAGCCTGAAATTGGTTAGGTTGATGATCAGCAAAAGATTGAATCACTATCGAGTAACGAGTTTAATCAAGTAGTTGATAATTAACACATTAAGTTTATGATAAATAAGTAATATTTTTGACACCGGACTTTGGCGCTGAAGGAAGTCTAATTCTAATTAGACACTGAGTTGATCGTCAACTTCTAGATGATGATAAACTAGGTATTTCACCACCACCCGACTCAGCATGAAAGTTCCTTTTCAAATATGTACGTAACCTGCACTGGTTCTTTGGCACGAGTGTTTCTTCGCTCGTGCCAAACCCGGAAAACCTCTCTCCGACTCGTCTGAAATCTAATCTTCCCGCGGCCGAAGAATAACGCGACCGACAGCGCTCAGGCCTGGGCAGCGCTGGTAAAGAGAGCATGCTCGCAGGTCAATAACTACGTTTAGTTTTCAGTTATACTTTTATCACGGTCATAAAATGTAGAGAAGCCCTCGAAAATGCTAACCACCACTGGAACTAAAAGGATTGCTTACTTTATTTTTCCTTTAAATTGTTCGTCTATTTTACAGGTTATTAGTTGGGGCACCTCTCAGTAACGTAACTTCTACAAATGGACAGAAAACCTTAATCAAGTACGGAACCGTGTTTAAATGTCAATACCAACTCGGATCGAATTCATGTTCAGAAATCGTGATGGATCATCAAAGTAAGTTCTTTTGAGTCTTTTTTTTTAGTTCTTTTCTTCGGAATAAACCATTGATGTTCGTTTCTAAGAGCAATTTGCTTTTTCAGCAACAGATATCCACAGTAAATCTCGTTCTCAGGATTTCTCTTCCCCTAATTAAGGGGTGGGGAGAGGAGAAATCCTGAAATAAATATATCATCGACAATAGTATCAGATTAAAGAATTTCCGCAGAGTATAATGGTAACCTGTATGGGTTAACTCCTTAAAATGGAATAGCTAGTGTTAAGGATTGTTTTAAACGTTTCTGACTGATTAAGTGTGTAAAGGCATGCAGATGTTTGAAGCTTTTACGGGGAGTCAACGCAAAACTTAAACACGCCCCCGCTTCGATTGGAGTCAGGTTTTTTGGTAGATGCACTTTGAACAATCTGTTTTCTTTATTGTTTCGGGCTCGAAAAGATACACAGATCTCTTATTTGCTCTCTACAAAGCTCCCTCTCTAGTATCCAATCACAAAGTATGCTCTCACGAAACATATTAAAGTAACTGGAGCGTTTTTATCGCAGCACCGAAGGAAGAGGTACATCAGTTAGGTAACAGGACCGTTGTTGTTGAAGTCGAAAAGAAAACTGAGCAGTGGTTAGGGGCGACGTTGCATAGCACTAGCGAGAACGGAAAAGTGGTGGTGAGTCAAAAAGTTTGTGTTACGCTCTCGGTCAACGGAGACGACGGAAAAAAAAAAACCGTGGAAGTCTAGAGAGAGAGAGAAACAAAACTCTTCAGCTCTTTCCTATTTGCAATCGTTGGCTGTTTTCGTCTTATCCCCTAATTAGGAGCCTAGCCCTGGTCTCTCCTATTCCATTATACTGCTGCTGATGATTTATAGAAATAAAAGAAATATATTCGTAACTGCTCGGTTTCACTGTGAGAAGATTGAATGATTGCAGAATGGAGAGAACTTCCCGGAGGAAAATGTAACCGAGACCCTTGCGACAAAGGTCTTTTAGCTTAAACTAAGTTAACGAAGTCCTTAGACTGAGCAAATTCATTGACTCAACTTCCAGACCTATTTTCTTTGAATCACCATGAATATTTTCTCGAACTCGTACCGCAGCGCTAATGATAACCTACAACCTCTCTATCAATTCAATTGTGTGGTATTCTTTTACATGTTAGACTTGTGCTCCTCGGTACATGGAGGCACCGTTCACCCGCAAGGAAGGAATTATCGATCACCGGTACATCGCTTTGACAGGAAGGTGTTTCTTGATGTATAGAGACCTCACAGTTCAACGAGAGGCGATTTCCCCATGCGAAGGTATACAAAATACAGTATTTTATGGCAATATTCTTTTTTACTTTAAGCAATCGAAGCGTTATTGTTCTGTTATTGTTCCTTTCAGGATCGTTTGTTCGCGAATACTTTGCTAATTTCAAGCAATCGAAGCGTTATTGAACTGTTATTGTTCCTTTCAGGATCGTTTGTTCGCGAATACTTTGCTAATTTTCTTTGATGCTTTTGTCGGGGAAATTAAGAAAACCTCTTGCCATTGTTCTTTTTGATCGTTTGTTCGCGAATACTTTGTAAATTTTTCTTTGATGTTTTTGTTAGGGAAAGTAGGACATCCTCTCGGTTACTGTCAAGCAGGGCTCAGCGCTGAATTCAGTGCAGATGGCGAGGAGTTACTTATGGGCACCGTTGGAGTTTCCGTTGGCAGAGGTAAACTCAATCAGTGATTGAGTTAGTGGCTGAAATACTGGCCATACTCCTCTTCTTCCTGTACTTATCTTTTTTTTTTTATTCTTAGGTGGTTTGGCTGCCTATTCTTTGTCTGCGGAAAAGAGTATTTTCTCGCCGATTACTAAGTTAAAAATAGACGCCTACATGGGTATGGATGATCTATTTCGTTAATTGATTAACAATCTTATCTGCAACTGTTGGAAAGAATTGAGTCTGAAATTGTGTTAATTTTCATTTTTAGGTTATGCAATATCAAGCGGTAATTTTTTGAGCCAAAAATCAACAGGTGCATCATGGCGTACTTTTTAAATGATTTTCATTTTCCTTTGACTTGTGAAATGACTTTGGCGAACTCATTTATTCATTTTCCTCGTCTTAGAATTTATTGGAGGTGCACCAAGAGCAAATGGCATTCGTGGAAAAGTGAGTACAAGAACTTTAATTTTCCAGTCCTATGATACGATTAGGATTTGGTAATAACCTATCCTTAGGTAAGCAGTTATTATCTACCAATGCCTTACTGACGTAACGTAGACATAAGGTTTGGACACTTACACTAGGTTTGTTAAATGTCTTAGGCCTCGTCACACTTTGCCGATTACTGCTGTGACGAACAATACGAAAGGTTACCGAAACTTGACTGAGTTTTCATCGATGCCTGATTGACGAGAGACGGAAACAGGTACGAGGCACGGAGACAGCTAGAACGATTTACCTCCGTCCCAACACCTATCAGCCTAGATATTAAAATAACAAAACTTGGACTACGGTTTTTTTTTTATAGGTTGTGTTGTACAAGTATTCGCCGGAAAGAAACGACATCGGAATCACTTCGGAGATTCTTTCACCACCAGAAATTAAAGTGAGTAAGAAAATTAATTAAGTGAACAAAGCGCATTCGAATGAGTGCATGTCGTTGAGTCAAACCTATAGCCATCGCAACAGCCAATCAGGACATAGGAAAACACCACGAAGAGCTTACGAGAGCCGAATGTAAACGTATTTTGAACAAAACTGCCTGAAGCTCAGAAAAACGCGGACGATCAATTCGTGGTGGTTTGTCGTGCGTCTGGTTGGCTGACAAGCACTAATAAAAGGAACGCATTGCCGTGTGACTCTTGACCTTATAAACTAAATTAGCAGAATTGCGCGTAGTCGTAGGAAAAAAAAGACCAGGTGAAACGTCTTTATCTATGATAGAGGATCCCCCTAAACCAGCTGACCCGAACCGTGCTTTACAGTTCCCGATTTTGAGCATTAACACCATATTAAAGGTAACTATTTTTCTAATTTTCTTGCTCAGGTTGGGAGTTATTTTGGAAGCTCGATCTGCGTGGTTGATCTAAACAATGACAAGTTAGTGATATGGCATATTGCAGATTCATGGATAAACCTCATACACAATCGGCCGAGCAGAAAAAAGGTTCTAATTTTGATCATATGATTTGTTCTTTTAGATTTTCAGATTTACTGGTCGGTGCCCCAAGGGCTTCAGATAGCGATAAGGGCCGGGTATTTGTTTACGTTAACAACAAGATGGTAAGTTTGATCTTTTTTTTTGTTCAATCTTCTCCCTTCGTCCATCATTTATGTCGTGATATCTGTTTTTTATTCCTAAATTCCATGTTAAAGTCCAATTCTAAGTTAGTCGATCAGACAGCTACTCAGTCAGGTCAGTCAGTCAACGAGTAAGTCCGTCGATCAGTCAACCAGCCAACCAGCGAGCCAGACAGGCAGTCACTGTCAGCCAGCCAACCAGCGAGCCAGACAGGCAGTCACTGTCAGCCAGCCAACCAGCGAGCCAGACAGGCAGTCACTGTCAGCCAGCCAACCAGCGAGCCAGACAGGCAGGCAGTCAGTTAATCAGCCAATCAGCAAGCCAGACAGGCAGTCACTGTCAGCCAGCCAACTAGCGAGCCAGACAGGCAGGCAGTCAGTTAATCAGCCAATCAGCAAGCCAGACAGGCAGTCACTGTCAGCCAGCCAACCAGCGAGCCAGACAGGCAGGCAGTCAGTTAATCAGCCAATCAGCAAGCCAGACAGGCCGTCACTGTCAGCCAGCCAACCAGCGAGCCAGACAGGCAGGCAGTCAGTTAATCAGCCAATCAGCAAGCCAGACAGGCAGTAAGTCAATCAGTACTTCTTCCCGTTTATCACTTGAGTTATTATTCGTTCTGTCAGTCATTCAGTCCATCAGTCTTGTCAATTATTTACTGTAAATTGAGCGGAAGTTATTATCAGGGTCAGTCACATTTTAGATTGACCCGCTTATGGGAAAATGAGGTACTATGTTTCCTTTTATTTTTAAGGGTGCGCTTGATGTGCAAGATCCACTTGGTCTAGTTGGTGATGACACGCCGTATGGCCAGTTTGGAAGAGCGATAGCAAGAGTCGGAGATCTAAACAAAGACAGCTTCCAAGGTACATTTTACCTTAGACATTTAGGGTTAATTCCGCACCATATCAGACTTTCTTGATACAGACTTAAAGTTTTCAATATTGAATCTGCGAAATCACGGTGTGGCATTAGCTATATAAGACTTCGTAATTCATTCTTAGCTTTTATGTGGTGAGACACAAATTCAAAGTGCTTTCCGCTCTAACAACGCTTATTGATCGGCAGATGTTGCAATTAGTGCCCCTTTCGAAGACAACGGCGCTGTCTACATTTACCACGGCTCCAGCAATGGAATTAACTTTACATACAAACAGGTTTGTCTTCGGACCAATTCAAAGTATGCTCTAACTCATCTAATTCAAAATGGCAGTAAACCTGTTTGTCCAGTCGCAGTCCCAGTAACTTGAATCAAGTTTCCCACGAATTGTCGAATCATTTAGATATATGTATGAAAGCGTTCCTCTAAGTAATGAACCCTACTTATGAAGTAGTGGTAATGACACCTCAAAAAAGTTCAGGTCCCTGCGGGATTTGAACCCACGACCTTTACGATACCGGTGCAGTGCTCTGCTATTACTCACTATCATTACTACACAAGTAGGGTTCATTACTTCGAGGATCGCTTTCATACATTTCTTGAAACCGCAGTACCTATATATGATTTTCATGTATTTAAATTCATTAATTTAAATATACTTTTACTGCTCCTATTTATTTCTTCTCGATTCGAGATTCAGGGGAATAAATACAGATGATAGATTGGGATGTTCCTGCCAGGATATCATTAACTTAAACTGTTTTCAAGTCATTTCAAGTGTAACCATTGTAGTGATAATGTGACAATTTGACTGGCACTTGAGTTTAACTGTTTTGTTGTTTACTGGGCTTCCTGCGCAGTTTAGTGCCCGCACACATGCCAGCGGAGTTGTTAGTCCACACGTGTCAGCGGACTTGTTTTTTGTTATAATTTGGATATATCAACAAAGTTGAAATGGTAAATTAGCCACCGTAATGATTACAAAAGCTGACGTTTCGAGCGTTAGCCCTTCGTCGGAGCGAATGTTTTTTGTTAGGTCGCCATGTTTATGTTCAGTGTGTAAGCACGAGGTTTTGTTGAGTAAAGCCTCAATTGTGCAAAGTTGAACATCTCATTAATTACAACAATTAGTCCTAGATTGCGTATTTTCAAATAATCCACCCTTGGGTGCTTGGTTGAGCGCTGTCTATTAGTATTTTTAATCTATATATTTTTTTGAAAGAGTTGACTTGCTTAACCCATGCCAGCAACTGTCTCAGCTTCTCCTTCTTCTATTTCGTTGCAGAAACTGAGAGGTTCATCCGTGGATACGGGACTGAGATTATTTGGCTCAAGTCTCGCTGGAATTGTTGACATGGACGACAATGGGTATCCAGGTAGAATATAAGTTTTTAGTACATACCACAGGAGTGAATAATACCTTTCGCGCGTACTGATTGGCTAGTTCGGAAGTGAATATCAAGTACTATTCACCTCCGAGCAGCCGATTAGACAAAATCGCGCGTTAAGAGTTTGATTTCCGACCATTTTTCGGTATATTTAAAGAAATAAACTAATGTTTTGGTATCTGTGCGGTATGTACTTGAATAATTATTCACCTTCAGACTTTTTTATCTTCCAAATGCGCCCAGACGCTCCATTTTCAGATTGTGACGGCATCTTGCAAGTTTTATGTGATGAACTAAAACCTGATGTGCGCTTTTATCGAGGTCTAGTGTCGTCATCAGAAAAATCATCTCAATTTAACATCTTTCGCCGGGAACGGAGCGGCAGCAACTTTATAAATCGCGTGCTAGAGGTCTTGTCAGAGATGTTTGCTTTTAGTTACTTAAGGAAGGTAAATCTGGTAGATTCACTTCTAAACTCCTTGACCTAAAGTTAGTGAAAACTTGTAGCCACGATGTAACGGTGTCTTTGTCTGTTTCCGTAGATATCGCCGTTGGAGCGTACGGATCGAATAAAGCTGTTCTGTTTCGGTAAGAACTTATAGAAATGCATACTATTTAAGCAAATTAAACATACGTAGATATCCTGTAAAACTGATCCTGCCTCGAAACTAAAGAGACGTGCTCGACATTGGCTGTTTTAACGCTGCAAGCTTATCACTATACTTCGATATTCTCTACCCATCTCGCTACTTTTGAAATTTTTTTTCCCAAGAATTAATCAAAGAAATCTTAAGCGGAAGTAGTGACTATTTTTATCCGTTGGTTTTTCCACAAAAGTAGCCGATTAGGTGGACTATGAACATTGTAAGCATATTCATTGCTCATGGTTGGATTTTTCAGAACTCGTTCAATCGTGAATGTCGAAGGAGAGATTCAGCTGAGTAGAAATCAGATCGTCGTAGAGAGCGATGACAATTTGTGTCTTTTGGATGGAGGGAAATATTATAAATGGTAAGTTATACAAGTTCCTAGAGGATATTACTTAATAATGAGTGCTTGATATCAGGATTTGGAAGAGCTAGTTCTCAATAATTTGAATCCATTTCAGCGTGTATCGTGCAAAATTACTTCAGGCTGAGGAAGACTACACAGTATAACTTTGATGAGAGGAAAAAAACAAACAACAAAAATAAAATGTAGACGAATGAAACCAAGGAAGAACGATGTGACGACTGACAAGCGCTCTTGTCAATTCTCCAGCTCTTACTGCCGCTCTCTCCCAACCCCCCTCCGTCACTTTCCCGCTCCACGCTACTGTACATCCCATTTTCCCATTACAACAACAACAACAACAACAACAACAATTTATTTTAAGATTAAAAATATGGTTAAGTACATTGGTTTCTCCCCGTAAATAGCTTATGAACTAATCGAGGCGGGGAGATCTAAGGACAATTTACAAGTATAGGATTTATCTATAGATGGACTAACTAAATAAATAAAAACACTACTATGCAGTAAGTAGAATAAGCATAAAACAGAGTAAGTAGATTAAGATTACGAAAAGAGGCTAACCTAAAGTATCAAATAACTTAATAAGACGGGAGACTTCCACATAATCATCTTCTAATCGTAAAAAATTTAGCAGTAACTCCTTTATCTTTTTACGAAAAGACGAACGTTTAAGTTGTTTAATCGAATAGGGTATAGCCGGAGTTCCAAATTTGGGCATCAATTCTTGAGAAAGAAGCATACATTTTATCGTTTCTAGAGAATTTAACAAAATACGAGTCACTAGAGACAGATCTTGTTCTGCAGTTATGAATCTGACTTGTTCTAATGAACTGATTGAGTATACTAACTGGTGCAGACTGACTGTTGATAGCATACAATAAATAGCTACAATCTCTGAAAAATAGGCTAGGTAGGGGAAGACAATTCGATTTGAGAAAGAAGGGTACGGTGTGCTCCTTAGACTTACTGAAGTAATTAAGACGTAAGGCCCGTAACGTTTTTGTAGAATTAGGATCTTTTTTTGAAATGTCATGGCACAATTTCCCCAAGCACAAATACCATAAGTTAAATAAGGGACAATTAGTAAGCATATTCCATTTTCTGGAATAGGCTACCCAATAATTGTTACCATAATGTGATGTCGGCGGAAACTGTTCTTCAACCCAACTTAGTTAAGGTGAAGTTATGACTGATCTGAGAGAACTAAACTCCCTTCTTGTTAAACTTATTTCTTCAAGAGCACTTAATCGATTCATTTCTTCATTTTTAGTTTGAACCTTTCTTTGTGTTTCACAAACAAGGATAAAGGAGCAGCAAACTTTTCAGGTAACACTTTTTCCAGGGCTAGTTTTTGGACAAAATTTAGGAAAGTCGTGGTCTACAGATCGTGGAGATATCATATGGCTTCAGTTAACATATTATGAGGTTGTTCAGTCGGTGATGAAACGGAGATACTTCTAAAGCTAGCCTGTTCCTGTCGTTCAGATAACTAAACAAAATGCGATGGTAAACGAAATGATAGGAGCGGAGGAATGAAAAAACAAGGGAGGCTTGGGTGAGTACGAGACTCGACCCAAGTCCCTCTCGGCTTTCTTACTCCATTTCTTCTTTCTCGCCGTTTTCTATTTCGCTCTGTTTTACAAACTAAACGTCTGTAACAGGCTCTTCTAAAGTCAGTTCTGTCAACTGGTTCAGTTACCATCGACTACGATATTACAATGTCTGATCGAATTTGCTATCTTCTCGGTAACACCTCGTGTCCACCACTATTTTCTCTTGTAGGACTGGGAATAACCTATTCAGTTGATCTAGACCGCGTTAAAGTTGTCAGAGGGACGAACTTTTTTCGCCGCATTTTCTTCCTGGAGGAGGTCAGTGGAAACAAAGTACACACAATAAAAGGCGTTCAAAATCTAACCAAACAAGGAGAGCGTCAATGCACCCCACCGAGGACTGTTTACCTAAAGGTATGTCATGTAGGGTGCATTATTTATTTATTACAAATTCACTCCACAAGAATACACAAACAATTAATATTAATTACAATTAAGGTTAATAAAAACCATAAAAGGAAAAATTGTGGAGGAGACAACCAAAAGCGCTGACGCACCATACAAGGGATGCCCCCGCTAATTAAAAAAATTTCATATAGCAAAACTATATAGAAATATAAAAATAGATGCCCTAATTATCCTTATCCTTAATAAAAGTTAAAACATTCTTTTTAAAAGTTTCAATACCATCTGATTCTCTAATGTGATTAGGTAAGCTATTCCATTCACCAACGATACGGTTAAAAAAACTATATTTGAGACCATTCTGCTAAAATTTGGGACAAGGTCCTGTGTGTCATTTTTCCTCAAATTATAAGCCATGCTTCTGTCCTTACAAAATATGAGCTTATTGGAAATGTCTATGTCATAATAGCCATTAATTACATTAAACAAAAACGTAACATCCCTAATGAACCTCCTATCAGATAATAGCAACAATTTCGATTTAGATAGTCTAGTACCATAATCATCATCAGACCTAGTGATCCATCTGGTAGCTCTTCGCTGAACAGCCTCCAATTCAGTCAATGTTACGTCTAGTATAAGGGTTCCAAGTTTGAATGAATATTCCAATAAGGGTCTCACAAGACTACAATAAAGTGTTCTCATGGTTTCAACATCATTTAAGTCCCTACAAGTCCTTTTTACCAACCCTAAAACCCTATTGGCCTTAGCAGTTATTCTATCTATATGCTGGTTCCATGGGAAGACCACCAGCAGTAAACAATCCTAAATCTTTATAAACATTAACACATTCCAAAGGTTGACCCTCAATGTTCTACTCCCCAACTAAGGGTGCCTTTTTCCTGGTTATTGACAACTTTCATAAATGGCTGCCAGATTAATATTCTTTTGTTTAAATTTGAATTAGCCTTTCTGGCCTCGTTTTCCAGTACAAAATTCAAAAGAATACATCATCTCAAGCGAGGCCAGAAAGGCTAATTTAAATTGAAACAAAAGAATATTAATCTGGCAGCCATTTTTGAAAGTGGTCAATTTGCATGATCTTATAGTATTAATTGTCATCTTCTTCATCTCACACCAATCTGATATTTTATCTATGTCACTTTGAAAAGAGGACAGATCTTCTTGAGTATTAATAACCCTATACATTAAAGTGTCGTGTGTTTTGGAACAGTGCACAGACTCACAGAAATTGTTTGGGTTTTTGTTCAGGAAAAAGACAGCCTTGCAGATGTTGCTTCTTCACTAACATTTGATCTTGATTTTGGGTTGGTTGAGTCTTGTGGCAATACTCTTTGTCCGGTGTTCAACGATTCTCTTTTAACAACTCACAGGGCGAAGGTAAGGACCTTTGTCAAGTAGCCTGTTTAAATGGTAATTGTTTTCGCACTTTGCCTCTGCTGACTCCTAAAACCGCCAGTTACGAAAGGAACTGTCGCCGATGTTAGTGAGGAGAGACTCGCAAAAGCCATAATAATTTTGATGCCAGTAAGGTTTTCTTTTTGCTACCAGATAGATTTGTACTTACATGTCAACTATGCATGTGCCTGACAGAAAGAAGATATTGTTATATTCGGCAACTAAGGGAGAGAAAACTATCAATACAAACGTCTTGAGTTTCCTGAACTTTTTTCCTAATTTTCAGTTTGCATTCCTTTCAATTTTCTATTTATTATCCTTTTTTTTTTGCCTGGTATCTCACTAGGAGCTGTCATCATCTTCCTAATATTTAATTTTTTTTTATTGCCACAGGCATTTTTTATGAAGAGGTGCAAGAATCAAAAGGTCTGTGTACCTGACCTAGCAGTGGAGGGAAAAGTGCTTTTAGTGGGGTAAGAAGGAAATAAGAAAGACATGGTGAATTCGCTCAATTCACTCTTAGCTTTGTCGTTGGATTCCACGAATGCAACACAACTATCATAAGTCGAAATAATTTGGGATTGCCCCACGCCTTTAACCAATTAGACGACGGTTTCCGTGGTGATTATCAACTTTCGTTTTGATTTTTGAAACCCTTTTGAAGGGAACTTTTTTAGTTTCAAAATAATTTGGATATATCAACAAAGTTGAAATGGTAAATTGGCCACCGTAACGATTACAAAAGCTGACGTTTCGAGCGTTAGCCCTTCGCTCCGACGAAGGGCTAACGCTCGAAACGTCAGCTTTTGTAATCGTTTCAGTGGCCAATTTACCATTTCAACTTTGTTGATACATCCAAATTATTTCGTTACCCCCTCCGACGCAGCCCCGAACAGTTTCTTTAGAAACTATCAGCCTTTATTCATTTATAAGTTTCAATCGCCCTCTATGTTTGCCTTTGACAGGTACGACGAAAATCCTAGATTTGACAGTCAGTTAAAATTAGGTCTCGTGAAAGACCTGATTCTTCAACTGACAGTATCAAACAAGGCCATTGATTACGCTTATTACTCCAAACTCGTAGTGAAATACCCAAGCTCACTGAGTTATCAAAGAACTGGCGACGTAAGTAAAAACGTGTATATTTTTAGAAATTTTTCAATGATACAGTAAATGGTTTGAACCCAAGGGTAGTATGTGATAGTGTAGTCTGATAGTCCGGGCGGGTGTAGTCCCGAGAAAGACCGTTGTCGGTCGTGGTGGTGGTGGCTGACGTTTGGACAACCCAGCGGGAGTCACCTTGAGGTGACATCCAATGAGGTGACATCCAGAGGTGACCTCCAATGAGGTGAAATCCAATGAGGTGACATCCAATGAGGTGACATCCAGTGAGGCGACATCCAATGAGGTGACTAGAGTAATTAGGGACTTCAAAGGTCTTACTTTGTTCCGCTCAGTTACTGGTCGAAAACTTGAAACACCCTCGACCGATAAGAGGCAAGACGGACGCCTTTCTTGTTTAATTTGATTTCTCATCGACTCCCTTTTTTAGATCTTATATTCTGATTATTTTTGGTCTTTTCTTTCCCAATTCAACGTTTTAATCTCAGTGCGAACACGAACGCAGCTCAGACAATGACACTCAGTCCCAGCTCTCCATCATCTGTGACGTAGAAAAGGTGGCTCTTCCAGGACAAAGTAATGTAAGTGGCTTGTGATCTGTAACGTTGTCGCTCTCTTTAAATAAGTAAAAAGTCTGTACTTAATTAAGCCAGGTGGCCCATGTAGTCGGAACGTATCCCAGTTTCCACAACATGAAGCGAGTAGGAGCATAACTTCTCCACCCTGGATTGGATGCTAGTCTATTGCAGGGTTATCCCCCCTTTCCCAGCATTTAATCAAGCTTCCCCTGACAATTTTCTCTGACACCGTGAGAGTAAAGCGTTTTATCCGAGAGCACAAAACAGTGACCAGGTCTCCATATCCAGGGCACTAACCATAAACCCACTGCGTCTCACTTGCTCTATCGCTCGTAACCGAAAAGTTTCGAGAGGGATAACAGCATTAAGAATCACCCACGTGTTTCTCGTGAGAAGATACCGAACGCAGATAGCACTTCTTCTTATAACAGCCAAACTAACCTTTACGTCTTTATTATTTTCACTCTAGAAAAATTTTAGTCTCATATTTTCAGTGGCTTCAGTAGAGGAAGATATCTCTATTACTGTCACAGCTGAAAGGTAGGTTAGCTTGCATTGGTTTTCCTTTGTGGTTATCACAAACTAATGGTCATAACTTCTCGTGTATCAGTGGCAGTCACGTTTACAACTTATCCTCTTTTAGACCAGGATAAAAAGATCTTTTTCCCTGCAAAAACAGTTTCTTTTGTTGGTGAAATTTTGGTTTAAGTTTTGTTTCGGTTTTATAAAAATAGTGAGGAATTTGTTCTTAAAACGAGCGATAAAATTGTCGGTTGTTATCATCAGAATAAAACTTCTTGCTACAATTTTAAGTTGCGTTTTCCCGCCCTTCTGGCTGTAAGCCTCTTTTTGACTCCTTTGATGTTTTTCGTCTCCCTGATTAGCTTTTGTAATTAAGTACTTTAATTCGATTTTACGGCACTAACTCGAAAACACTGTACGTACAGAATAGGATATCGTGGAGCTGGATGTTGTATGACAAAGCTTTTGATATTCTTACAGCCAAGACTTAGATGTCAATGAAGAAGACAACAGCAAGGAATTCTTTATGGCTGTGAAGTATGAAGCAGATCTGGAGATTAAAGGGTAAGCTTATTTAGCAGAGGAAAAAGAAGCTAAGAGACGGAATTTCCCTTGCTTTGGGCTCAAGTTTTTCAGAAACTGAAAACTTTGGTAAAGATGTTCTTAATGAAATCTGTGCGTAAGTCATGTTGATTACGGGTGTTTGCACAATAATCCACCCTACTGTATTAAACACATCGTTTGTTACGCATGCTCAGTTAGTCGCAATATTTCACGCATGCGCGAAGATTGGTTACAAACAAGAAGTATAGTACTAAACTGAGTCTGTTTCTTCTCAGTTATTCAAAACCAGACCAAGTCATCTACTCAGGATCCGTGAAAACGCAGGAGAAAGTCAGAGAGTTTCAAGAGGAGATTGGACCCGAGATTGTTCAAACCATCAAGGTCTGTTTATAGCAGTTAATCACTTTGTGTTCAGGTGAAATTTTGCAAAAATAAAAGAAAATGGCGGTATGAGTAAGTCAAGTTGTTGCCCAGGAAAGATCTCACTTGAAGTGAGCTTTCCACAGACTGGACCTTTTCAAAAGCTTGCTACAGGTTACAAACTGATGTTATTGTGTCAATTTATTTATTTCCTTATAGTCTCGGCTAACATACAGCACTTTTCTTGACATAAGGTTAGCAATCGTGGACCCAGCGTGGTAGACTGGTCTCAGTTGACGATCACTGTACCTAAACTGTTGAATAAGGAAGATCCTGAAAGTTTTCTCTTGTATCTTCTTCAAGTTGAGGTGAGCCTAAAAATTCTGTAATAATTATTCTCTTGTCCGGTCTTTACAAGGGTAAACGAAATAAAAAGCGACTGTTAGTTAATTAACCTGATCGAACATACAAGATCTTCTTTTAATTAATTGAAGGAAGTACTGCTTTTTTTTAGGTCATTGGCTCAGGAAGCTGCACCGCTGTTGTGAATCCTTTGAACATTAAGGTAAAGTGTTTACCTTATGATATACAAACCCCCTCGCCCTGGGGGCTGGGAGAGAACGCTGTTATCTAATAACTGATGAAAGCGTCGCCGGTAATCAAAATTTCATACATGATCCATAGCATGATTTATCGATAATTTAATAACAATAGTAGTAAATTAATACTTTTTCATATAATATAATTAATATGTAAATGAATATTACAGCTAACTGTAATGCACTTATCAAGCTTCTCAATTTTTATTTCCCTTGTATATGTTTTTATAGTCAGTACAGTTAAACGAATCCACCAGCATCGAGAATTCCGTAAAACAGAGGCAGACACGTGACGTTAAGAGACTGGTAAGTGTATCAAATACGCATGCGTGTGTATGATTTCAAGTTCGCGACGGTTATAGGCGCCTTCAAAAGATCTCCTTTATGTACAGCGAGTTGACTCAAAACACAATTTTGACCGTTATCTAATAAAGGGGTAGGTTCTTAAGCAATTTGTGATACTGCGTCGGTGGGGGATATTACTAGATAATCTGGTTTAAAGGGGAACTGAAGCCTAAAATTGATATATTGTTTACATTCATTTCTAGTGAGCTGTAGAGGAGTAAGATAAGTGTCGATATTCATTTTCCTTCACTTCTTGTTTTTTACGAGAAAATTCGATTTGAAGTTGCCTTTTTCCCGCTTTTGGGGCTGTAAGACCGTCGGCTCAAAATAGGTCAGCAGCGGTCGTTTATGACGTCAGCGGTGGAGAACCAACTTAAGAAAAACAACTGCTACTATTTCATTTTCGTAGTTAATCCCCATTACAAGTCACGCAACTTCGATAACTCCACAACCAAACCAAATTTCTGTAGGAAGATTACGGGTTTATTATCTTTCTTCCCCACCAATGACGTAAGAGCGAGCTAAAATGACCGCTGACATCGCTTTTCTGAGCCACCGTACTACGAGGCCGAAATACCACTTTAAACTATTTTTACGAGGCGAAGTTGGGCACAAAGACTGAAAAGAACCCCTCGAACATTGCTATTTGAACTATAAGCTGCAATTTAAAAATGGTTCATTTTTAGGCTTCAGTTCCCCTTTAAGCAACTAAGCTTAAAAAAATTCCAGCTATAAACATAGCAGATGCCTTGTTACACTGTGCGAAAAATGTGGTGCATGTAGTTTCACAACTCACGTCGAAAAGGTCACTCTTATGAACATTTACTCAGCGCGCCTGGCCAGCTTTTTTTTGCACTGGAGAGGTGATAACCTAATGGTAAGCACGCCTAGACATCGGATCGCAGAAGTCTGGGGTTGAGCCTTGGAAAGGGCGAATTTGTTAGGAGAAACACTCTCGGGTATCAAGTTGAAAGATTTAGGGAGGGGGGAGTGTGAACTGGTAAAGGTGGGGGCGAACTTGTCATATTCGATTGGGCGAGCATCTTGTCTTAGGGCCACCTGGTAGGGGGTGACCCTGCAATGGGGCTAAACCTCTATAGGCCGACAAATTGTAAATTATACTCAATCTCTAACCACCTATTTCTTTGTAGAGCTGTGGAGAAGTCGGTTGCCAATCGTTCCAGTGCAGTTTGGGACGTCTGAGACAGGGCGATAAAGTAGAGATCAAACTGACATCTCGACTGTGGCAGAATACACTCCTAAAGGTATTCTTAATCTTTCGTGATCTGTACTGTGGATAAGATTCGTTGGGCAAAGTTTTCGTATGAGTAACCCTCGCTTTTCAATAATGCCCTGTAGAAAACGATCCCCTACTTTGATTTCTCTTTTTTTTTGTCAAATATACGAACACGAGTCATCCACGCTTATTTTAAATATCACTTTTAGCACGTCAAATAAAAATACCCCCTCCAACGTTAAAGCAACCGTAGCGATGTGAGCTGTGGCACTTGACGTTGAAATATTAGATGAAAATCACGGAGAATCTTTCCTTCTATAAACCACCTCTTTCTACACCCTACTCTCCCAGGAAAAGAGCTTTGTTACCTCACAACTCACCTTCCTCCTCATCTGTCGATATACTTTATGTTACCTTACAGCTCAATAAACTAGCAGTAGTGGAGGTTGAAACGATTGCACAAGTACAGCCTCCAGCTAAAGTCACTCAGCCGGACGAAAAGAATGATGCTGTAACGGTGTGTAGCTAGATTGTCCCTTTCTGAGTCTGTTTTTGAACATATTTGACGACACTAGGGCGTTGTTCATTTGGTATGGAATGTAACTACGTTTGTTTTGTTTTGTTTTGTTTTTTACGAACAAGTTGATTGATCGTGACAAATTTATATAACCATCTTTTAATGGGTAAACCTTAAGCTAAAGCTCTACGCGGAAACTGTGAGCTCGGGTTTTTTGGACCATGCAATAACTTGTTTTGACGAGTGTTTTTCTTTATAATAAATTTCTAGTGTAATCACCATTATATTGGGAACACAAAATCAATCGTGATTCTCTGAGCGAAAACAATCTCCCACGTCTTCTGCTGGCTATATGCGTCTATTTGCTTTGAGTTTTTACAAGCTAGCTAATGGAGCGGTTTTCCTGTACCGTCCGGTCAGTTTCTGTACTTGCTTTAGTGACGGTCCTGAGGTTTTCAATTTTCATTGAAAGGAGACATTTTCGTTGCAGATCATTCTCACAGCCAAGCCTGAACGCGCTGTTGCCAGTAAAAAATCCACCCCTTGGTGGGTATACTTGGTCTCTGCTCTGGGTGCTGTCATTTTGCTCGGAGTCGCATTTTTTATCCTATATAAGGTTTGTATGTTGTTAATTATATGTCACCAAAACAGAGGCCAGGAATCGCAAATCAGAACGACAAATTTTCAAGAGAAGCTTGATTTCATCGTACAAATACCCTAAAATTGTACATCAAGTATAACATTCCCAAAAAAATAACATCTGATGTTCAAGGATCGTTATCACTAAGTAGAGTATCAATTTTTTTGCCCTGCCGGAAAATTATTGTTCGGAATAGAAGCTCAAAACTGAAACTTTTTCGGAAAGCAAACCCAAAAAGCTACTTGTTGAAAATGATCCAAGAAGGAACGATTGGCACTAAAAAATTGGCTATACCTGCAAACTTTAACGTCGTCTTTTAAGGTCAAGTTCATAATTTTTTTTTTTTTTACATGCCGAATTACCTCCAGGAGCATCGGACCGCGAAATCCGAAGATTTGGGATTCAAATCCTCGTGGGAAATTCAGACTTTTTCATTGTCCGATTCTCGTTATATATGTTTAACATCTTCTTCATTTACTTATTTACAGCTTGGTTTTTTCAAACGGAAAAGTAAATCACTAGAATTAACACCTGAGGAGCTCCTTCCTATGAAGAAAGTATAATTTCAAGAATCAATCAATCAAGATTTCAGCGACGAAGGCGACCCCTCTCAAAAAGGCCTCAGCTGCTCAGAGGACACGAAAATAAAAAACGATGCAGAAAGGTGGGGAGAGGGGAGGGGCCTGATCGGCGCATATGGAAGATAGAAACAGGTACCATGTAAAAGGGTACTTGTTTCAATCCCTGGGTTTACTTTAATTCACGGAACAATCAGACTATCTGTACAAGACATACAAGGATGCTTTCCCAGAAGTTTGTTCCTCAATTTTCAGAGAAATGATATAAACTTAGGCAATAAGCCATTTCAAACGACCAAATAGCTTGCTAAGTTGGCTGAAGAGGATTTTATGTCATATCTTTCCTATGGCTCAGTGAAGTGAAACGAAGTGGCTTTTTTTCAAATAAATGGAAGGGAGAAGTGTTTTCATTATTCAAACTGGATTACCTTGACCTCCTGGCTGAGCATCCTTGTTCATACCCTTTTTAGTCCTTTCCACCCTGACATCAGTATGCATATTCTCCATACTGTTCCCTTTACATTTCCTGTGGTTCTGACAAGGAGAATTTGTTCAGTTAGTAATCGAAAGTTGTTGTGAGTTTGTGATCATTTCCTATATTCTCCTGACCTCTACGTTTGAGTTAGTGATGATAGTGTTAGGATAAATTAGGTGCTAGACAATTGTTTGGGGTAAAAAGATTAAGAAACCAGTTGGCGTTTTGCGCTATCGTTGTAAAATAAGGTAATTGGTTATATCAACTAAGTTGAAATTGTAAATTGGCCACCGTAAAGAGTTAAAAAGCTGACGTTTCGAGCGTCAGCCCTTCGTCAGACGGGCTAAGGCTCGAAACGTCAGCTTTTTAACTCGTTACGGTGGCCAATTTACAATTTCAACTTAGCTGATATAACCAATTGCCTTGTTACCGCCACCGACGCAGCACCAAGTTTCTTTAGAAAATTTCACCTTTTATTCGTTGTAAAATAAATCCAGCTATGTGTTTAACAATTTATTTATAAGTTGTAACTATTTAAAGAAGCTCCTTCAGTTCAAAGCAATGCAGCGAACAAGCTTGGACAGAAAAATTGCTAAAATTTATAGCTCACACTGCCCAGCGTTTTTTTAGTTTACCTTGTCAACTGCTAGTAACACTAGAGAAACACACAGTGTGAACTGTAAACAGCCCGTAACGACTTGAAATATGACCAGTCTATTTATTGTTTGTACTGAAATACCGGATGCCATACTTTTGGGATATGCTGTGTCCTTTGGCAATTCGATACACTCTTCCCTGATAGTGCCTCTTTCAAGCTAGACAAATAAATGGCTATCAGCCAAACTGTCAGGAAAACCTGCTAGGTTGTTGGGAAGTAGCTACCAGAGATTCCATCCAGCAGTAACACTAACTGAAATTGGTGGAAACTGGCGAACCCAGTCGAGCGTGGTATCCAACGATTTTAGCGTAAACAATATAGGGCAAGTCCTAATTTAGAAAACGAGTTTTTTTTGTACGATATCATTTGAAGAGTCCGGTTAATTTATTATTTATATAGTTAAAGCTATTGTAATTACAGGTAAATTTGAAAGGGCCCAAATTGAGATCTTTGCTTGTTAGAGAAGTCACTGTAAATTAATTTTTTTGAGTCAGGCGACCGAAAATGTAAATAAATACGACAATTTTTCTACATTGCAGTATGGTTATGAAAGTTCAACTAACAATAGCAAAGCATCTTTGTACAGGAACGATTTACATTGACGTCCCTTGCTCTGAGTTGCTTCTTACCGCGGTTCTAAACGAACCTTATATTAACAACACATTTAACAAAAATCACGCAATTGGAAAGCACTAAATTTCAAATGAAGACAGTTGGTGCTAAGCACAAGAGAAGTGTTATTCTTTAGACGGCCATGATAAAGTCAGTTCGCCATGTTTACTCTGAGGAATCCACTGTTTCAAGGCAGCCAATAAAAACTTTGGATCTTTTTTCAAAGCGGCCATTAGGGCCATCTTGGTATCGGCCTTCCCACTTACAAGTTCACTGAGTAAGATTTCGGTCCTCGGCTGTAGCTTTGCCCAGGATTTAATCATTGTAACCGGTGGGCACAACAGGAATGGTACAAACTTCGTAAATGCTGGGATTACTTTTCCCTCAAGCAAGAACTTTGCAAACCACTTGTATCTATCGAGTCCCGCGGGGTATTCAAGCTCCTGAGGGGGCACCTGCCAGGATCTGGTTCCAAATGTACACTTCATGTGGCACTTGACGACGCCCGCCTCGGAGTCATAACGAGGAGGATACTCTTCAAGGGGTTTGGAGAATATACACAAACTAGGGACCAGAATTGGGATCCAATCGCACTCAACAGCAATGACACCTAACATGGAAAGAAATGGAAAGGCGTCTAAATTGACTTGATGGAGCTTAGCTTGCAGCATTGCGCAGTGGATCTATCATGCAGTGATTCTTAAAATGCTTTTTTAATGCTTGCACTCAATTCAGAGGGTAAAAAGGTCTTGAAGGTCCTTTCTCAACATAATCGGTCCTGCGAGCTTATTGAAATCGGCGGAAAGAATATCCCGCCGCACGGTAACGAGGCGCTGGGATATGTTATTATGTTTAGTCTATTGACTCGCGCGACAGACTTCGTGGTAAAATAGGGCCCGTTCTCAATTTTATTGCAATGGATATCATTGAAGAAGTTTTTTTTTTTTTTAACTACATTTTTAAACTACTGCAGACTAACCTTTCATATAAAGTTTTGAAGTCTCCACGATTTCTTGATAAATCACGTATTCCGGTAACACTTCAAAGAGCGCAGAGGATGGGTGAATGAAAACAGGCTCATCCAGGGACATGCTGCTGTAGGCATTCTTCCGCTGGGGGTCATTTCCTGCGTGGCTTTTTCGCGCTACATGGCCGCAAAGGCCCGATAGGCATATCTGCCGTAGGGCCATGCACTGAGCAGGAGATGGTGGGTTCATTCGAGGGTTAAGCATCACTTTTGCATCAGCATTGACAAGATTTACCGAGTTTGTAAGCTGGGCACGGAGCTTTCTGATCTCGATCATTCCTTTGTGACGAAGTCCATTCTCAGAGCAGAACTTTGCTGTGCAGCCGGCATATTCACAAGCCCCAACAGCTCTTAGAAGAACCATTGCGTCTCCAAGCTTCTGGGCGTCACCTTGGCCCGCCCAAGTCCGCCGCAAGCGAGATATTTTTCGCCGATCTTCCTTGGTTACTTGGCTCGTTTCTCTGTCATTGTCATCCGCAAAGATTTCTTTCACCGTGAGAGCGGATACAATAGCGATGACGTATTCCATACAATTTTCCTGATGCCCCAGGCAGAGCATCTTTGCGTATCTCGGCGACACAGGAAACTTAGCCATGGCGCGTCCAAGAGGAGTGATCGCTGCATACACATTTCCCTTCATCGTTTTCTTCTCCTCTAACGCGCCTAGATTTAACAACAATCTCTCGGCGCTTTGCAACGCTGTTAAGTCAGGCGGAGTTGGAAAGGGGAAGTTAACTACTTTGTCAATATTCAAGTCCTTCATCTGTAACACGAGGTCTTCCACTGGACGACGTGAAATTTCAGGTGCCGAGAACTCTTCAAACTCGTTGGTAAACACAGCCGAAGAATATAACCGGTAGCAGTGTCCAGGTTCCACTCTACCAGCTCTGCCTGCTCTCTGATTAGCTGAGGCTCTGGATGTCCACGTGATTTTAAATGAAGATACTCCAGTGACTTTATCGTAATAGCGCCTCTTTACCATACCCGTATCCACTACGTACTTGATGTTGGGAATTGTCAAAGACGTTTCCGCCACATTGGTCGCTACGACGCAAAGGCGAGTCCCTTCTGGGGGTGGCTGAAATACTTTGGCTTGCTGTTGGCTTGAGAGAAGCGAATACAGAGGCAGAACAGACATGGGAAGATTTTTGTCGATCAACGACGTAAAAGCACTGTCGTCGAGATTAAACTCGCTATCTCCGTCGTCTTCGTTGTAGATGTCTTCACCAAGATCTTCGTCTTCAGCGTCTCTCTCTTCCACAGCCGGGTTTACGGGATAATTATCAAGATTAAAGTTATCTTCATCATGAGATGAGTTTTCATCGCTTGTGCACACCTTCTGTTTGGAATTTTCCTTACAAAGGTTGCAAGGAAATATCCTCTTCAGCTTTCTGCATAATCCGTGCACTTCGGCCTGACCTGTCACAAACACTAAGATCCCTCCCGGGGGTAGGGTGCGGTGGATTTTGCAAACTTTACGGAATGACTCATTTAGGTAGTCATCCGGCGTCCTCTTATTAAAGTGTACAGTTACAGGAAACTGTCTGGACTCCACGGTCACCACCAGGGGTGGGGTAGGGAAAAGACGCGTATTACTCGTAAAATCTTCCACACGAAGTGTAGCGGACATAATAATAAGTTTAAGCTGTTTACCTTGAGTTTTACGCATTGGAACTATTCTTGAAAGTAGTCCCATGAGGATATCCGTGAAAACACTTCGCTCATGAGCTTCGTCAATCACAATGACGGAATATTTTGACAAGAGGAAGTCATTTTCAATTTCCTTGAGCAGCACACCATCTGTCATAAACTTCATGATCGTATTTTCAGTCACGTTACCTTCATAACGAATCTGGTAGGACACCAGTTCTGTACTCATATTCAGCTCCAGAGCGACCCGGCGTGACATAGTCACAGCAGCTACCCGGCGTGGTTCTGTCACGCCAATCAGTCCTTGTGTTGTGTAACCACCTTCGTATAAGAACTGAGGGACTTGAGTGGTCTTCCCACTTCCGGTTTCACCACAAAGAATTACTACATCATTATCATGAATCGCTTCCATGACAGCTTGCTCTTCGGCGAGGATCGGAAGCTGAAGCCTTGCAGTTTGAATTTCTGGGTTCCTCTTCACCTCCATAAAAACTGCCGGCTTCGATTCTTTTTTCACGGTCTCCACCTTCTCTGAGATCGTTTTAACTATTGATTTTGCAGAGTTTTCCCCTGCGTCCTCTTTTGGTTCAGGTTTTGAATCCTGATCGGCGTCACTTTTGTGTTCGTCTTTATTCTCCATGTCAGCGGTCTGTTCACTTAACGGTGAACTTTCCACGGGCAGATTTTCCTCCTGTGATAATTCTGAGTTGCTTCTATCCTCTTCTTCGCTTTCTGATGACTCTTCAGGTTCTGTTTCTTTCTCTAACGTCTTTGCGATCTTAGCAGGAACAGGATCGAGGACTTTTCTCTCCAATCGCAGTCTTTTGCCCTTTTTACGACCACGGCGAATACTGGAGATGAGCGCTTTTCTTGCTGTACTTTCTTCAACTTCCGAAATCGTTCTTTTCCTTGTTGTGTTAGACTGACCTAGATTAGTCGTAGAACTCATTTGAGACAGCTCTTTATCGCTGACAGCATGCTCGGAGAGCGCTTTCAGCAAGTCTGCTCGCCTTGCTTTCTTTTTCTTCGTCTCGACAATTTTTTCTAGTCGTTTTCGTTGTTTCTTTGTTAGCTTCTTTCGTTTATCACTTGTGTCCTTGATGGCAACTTTTACCTTATCTTTCCTACTTGGGGCGACGAGAATGTTGGTGTCGTTGTGGGAATATTTGTAGTCTTCATTTTTCGTTGTCGTTTCCAAAACACCTTTCTGGTTATCAGTAGGCGTTGAATTCTTGTCCTTCTTCGAAGCCTCTGGCTGTAATCTTGCCTTCCAGTTATGTCTCTGCCTCATACGACCCATAGCTTTAACTTTGTGTAATGATCAGGCTGTTTTAAATAAAAAAACAAGTGAATACTTTAGACACACGTGTTCCCTAAGATGGTCCGCCATATTGCAAAATACCTCTAATGGGGAATGCCGCTGACTAGAGATTTTGCTGTATTTGCTCTATTTCCAATTCTCGTTTCAGTCTTCCTCCGAACGTTAGCTGCACGTTTTCCAAAATGGAGGCCGATCTGTATGATGAATTCGGAAATTACATTGGTCCAGAACTCGACAGTGACGAGGAAAGCGAGGAAGAAGAGGACGCAGACGAAGAAGAGGCAGTAGAATATGTAAGTGATCAAGTCTTGATTGACTCCAACGCAAAAGAAATGTAGCCTTGATGACTGTTTGTTCATCGCTTGCCATGCTTCCTTGAAACGTTTATTGAACGTTAGCGATTGAAAGAGCGTGTGAAGGAGCATTTGTCTTTGTGATGAAGCTACGCAGTGAGAGCTTGTACATACCAATGTAGTGTTAGCATCTTACTTCTTGTTGTGGAAATGGTACGTCTTTAGACAGTATTAGCGAATCGGGCTGCATACTGCTCTGACAGGGGTTACGTTTTACGGTCAGTAAAGGCCGGTAGACCGCCGCCTGTACGACCTTTCACTCTTGTCTTTTTAGCCTGTAATGAGGCTCTCTTGGTTGGGTATCGCCTCATTGCACAGCTGTTTATTTCACCATCGGCAGTCGCTTATGGAAAAAGTTATTGAAATATTGAAATCCTCGCATTCATGAGGAAATGTACTGTGGCTTTCATGAAAATTAATACAAACCCTGTAAACTCTACCGGCGTTGTGTAATGTATGAAACTTTGTCTATTTAACAGATAGATTCCATGTTGCCATGGTTGTGTTCTGTAATACACCTCTGTTGGTCATAGATGACGTGAAAATGTAGTAAAAAAATAAATAAATAAGAGACATGCGAGGTGCAGCCAAGTGTGTCATTGATGTTCTTACCCAAATTTCATGCCTGATGTTATCTACTACTGAACAGACCCATGCCAACATGAAATCTTTTTATTATATGTAATGACAATGTAAAAATTTGTAAATGCAGATGTGATCTGGGCATCCGTCTTCCTGTGGAGGATAACTAAGAACCAATCCAAATGTGTGAATAATTCAGTATTCTCAAAACCTAAGTTCATAGGAAATGAATATCTAAAATCAGAATGAATGGTGATCAGAGGAAACAGTTGTTTAAATCTTGTACAAGTATTGCAGTGATTGATGTTGTATGATTTATTTTATCTAAGGGATGAATAGCACTGATTGTCAGACAAAATATTTTGATTTCATGTATTTCAGGCAGAAGATGATGGTGATGAACAGATGGATCAAGATGAAGAGCCCCAAATGCAAGTGGTTTTGCATGAGGTACAATGCTTTTTAGCAAATCAACAGTGGTTTATTGTGGTCGGTACTCTTATTGACAACAGTATTTGACATCACAGTGGTTAAAATGTTGTGGACTCGTGATACAGAGCTGAGTATGTCTGCGACAAATTTTGACCACTGTGATGTTGAGTATTGTGGTTGATAAGAGGAAAAACCATGCTGAACCACTGTTGATTTGTGTTTTTTTTTTTGCCCTAATATTGATCCTTTCAGGGCAAGACAATTGCATGGTACAGTCATGTGAGCAGCATTATCTGCACTTGTATTGATAATGGCAAATTGGTGAATCAGATTGCAACACTACTGCTAATTGTAGAAAAAAATGAAATTGTCAAGTTCTACATGAAAGGTACAATGTAATGATACATTCTATTTACAGCAAGGCCACATCACCACTACATTATTTGTGTTTTGTTGATGAGTATAACTTTATATTTAATGAAAGATAACTTAATTAAGGTGTCTTTGAACTTTTTGTCAATGTCCAGGTACATACATGTACACCTGTAAGCTAGCCCTTTGTTTCGTGTAAGTGTAATATTTCATTATAAGATACAGTATTTGTTTGGTGTGAGTCACTTCTCTTTGAATGTCAATTATGTTTACAGGACAAAAAGTATTATCCTACTGCAGAAGAGGTCTTTGGTCCTGAAGTTGAGGTAGGAGAGAAGGCAACATTGATATGTTATGGACTGAAGTAATAGTTTTCTGAATTATGACATGAATTTATCTAGGGAAATTACTGTTTGCCCTGAAAAAGGTTTATTTATAACTTATCTTTTTGTTGTTCCTTTAGACCGTTGTACAAGAAGAAGATACACAGCCGCTGACAGGTTTGTAAAAATATCAATAATAATAATAATAATAATAATAACAATTTACATTTATATAGCACAGACCTCTATGTGGATATATTCAGTTGCGCTTCACAATATCGTAAGGTAAAATTATGTTACAAGTAACTAAAAATATAAGAACTATAAAACCTACAAACCTATGCACTCGAAGGGAACAATTACCTAGTAAAAACTAGTTAAACCTCTTTGAAAGCTAAATTTAAAAAATGAGTTTTGACAGCAGTCTTGAAAGCGTCCAATATCTTTATGTTGCAAATTGTGGAAGGTAATGCATTCCAGAGATAAGGTGCAGCTGACTGGAAGGCACGATTGCCAAGGGTTGGACGGGTCTTGGTGCAAGGTAATTTGAGTAATGAAGACTGGTTTGACCTAACGGAGTACCTGGATTGCTTTTTGATGCTATTTAAATCAATCAAATAATTAGGAGCTAGATCATATAAACACTTAAATGTCAAAAGTAAAATCTTAAACTTTATAATTATATCCTGCCTTAGTTGTGTTTGAATTGTGTTAAATACTTTGACACAGTATAGATGTTGTGGCAATTTTTATTAACTTCCCAGCCATATGTCTTCTAGTCCACTCCCAACTGAACACAAGCTCATTAATCCCAACTGAACACAAGCTCACTAATCCCAACTGAACACAAGCTCACTAATCCCAACTGAACATAAGCTCACTAATCCCAACTGAACACAAGCTCACTAATCCCAACTGAACACAAGCTCACTAATCCCAACTGAACATAAGCTCACTAATCCCAACTGAACACAAGCTCACTAATCCCAACTGAACATAAGCTCACTAATCCCAACTGAACACAAGCTCACTAATCCCAACTGAACACAAGCTCACTAATCCCAACTGAACATAAGCTCACTAATCCCAACTGAACACAAGCTCACTAATCCCAACTGAACACAAGCTCACTAATCCCAACTGAACATAAGCTCACTAATCCCAACTGAACACAAGCTCACTAATCCCAACTGAACATAAGCTCACTAATCCCAACTGAACACAAGCTCACTAATCCCAACTGAACACAAGCTCACTAAGACCACACATCATCTTGGTTTGTTTTAGGTTTAACTTAGTTTCAGTAACTGCATTGTACCTCCTGTGGAACCAGTAATTTAATTTCACCTTCCTGCTTGCTTTTGACAGAGCCCATTATTAAACCTGTGGCAAAAAAGAAGTTTTTCCATGAAGAGCAGGATCTACCTTCAACAACTTATGATATTGAGTAAGGAGGAAGTAATTTAAGATTTATTACCATTACATATGATACTGTATATATCATAATAAACATAATATCATAATTATATAACACAACTATTTTGCAAGTGTTTAATTGTCATGAAATAGGTTTGTGTGTGGATTTACTTATAATTTTGAATTGCATGGTCCATGATGAATCCTCTTTCTAGAGGCTGCACTCTGTGCTTGAAATTTTATTATCACGATAAATACTTAAATAATTAGTACATGAATCTTGATATGTTTTGGTAAGTCTTACATCCTGTATTATTTTAATTCCATTGTAGATATTTGGCAGATTTAATGGACAACCCAGATCTTATCAGAAATGTAGTCTTGGCTGGACATTTGCACACTGGAAAGGTACAATGTACAAGCAAAATTGTAAACTTGATACATACATACATACATACTTACTTAACATACATACTTTATTTAATGTGGCTAACACTTAGCTATATAAAGCTGCTTTACACGTCAGTCCCGAAAGAAAAGATAAATAAATGAACTTAGAAGCTATGTAAAAGTGTTTAATTGTAGAACTATTAACTTATAAAAACAAGAATAAAGTGCGATAAGAGATTGCTTTGCCTTTAAAGTGTTTAAAATGATATAGTATATACAAACTACAATTAGAAAACTATAATGCTTATAATTATACTAAGAAAGGTAAGTTAAAGACAAAAAAAAAAGGAGCTTTTTCTCATTTTTTTTTAACTTATTTGGCCTTTCAAAAATAACTCTTACTAACCAAGTTTGAGGTCTGCATTGTAAATTACGGACCAAGTTCTTTCTGCTCAGATTTATGGCCCAAATACAGACACAGACCATTGAAATTAGTGGGCAAAAAAATAAAGTTTCCATAGTCTACAGTGCAAACAGAGAGGAGAAATTTTAACTTGAACAGAGTTTTGAATTTAGGGGCATTACAGTGAAGTACAACCCACTGAATTGACCAATCATAGTGCATGTTCCAACTGAGAGATGATTTACGATGAGGAAGCTTGATACAAGTTCTTTGTGATTTGTATAATTATTTGCAGAGTGTTTTTGTTGACTGTCTTTTTGAGCAAACACATCCTGAGATACAAGCAAAGGAAGGAAGTGATGTAAGTCTCAGAACCAGTGAGGATATTGTAGTTACATGCACTTAGAATGGTAACCACTGAACAAGGACTAGGTCATCTTCTTGGTGTGATGACTTAGTTGAAGACTAATTTGAAACTAGACTTTTGAAAAGGAAGGAACTGTAATAGTGCTTGTTGAGGACCTGGTTGGAAGTTGGCCAAGTTGCTTAAAATCACTCTGAGAAGTACTTCCATGTAAATGGGATTTAGAAGCAGTTGTATGCAGATGCTTAACATTCTCTCAAAGGCTATACACCTCTAGTGTATACAGGTATTTTTAACAACTATTCACCGAAGTGGAGGTGGTTAGTACTGGATATTTACCAAGCCACAAAGTGGTGAGGTAAATATCCATTGCTAACCACCAACGCTGAATAGTTGTTTTAGTATATACTAAAACAGTGAGATAATATACATCACCAAAAATTGATTTGAGTGATTTCTTCACTTGTCATGGATGCCAACTGGGACGTCATTTTTTCCTGAGTTGCTCAAAGGTAAATAGCAAAGGATATTCGGAGTTTGACTAGCCAATCAGAGCACGCCTTCAATGCTATCCACTGTTTTAGTATATACTAATACATGTTGTATCTAAGTTGAGTGTTTTAAGTCTCAGCTTTTTTCTATTTTCTATTAGTCTACCCTTTTTGGGAAAGAAACAAAAGTAAAACAAAATGAAAAGAAACAAACAAAGTAATGTTGAATATTAGTCTATTAGTGGTAGTATTTATAGCAAATGTAGAGATCAGAAGTTGTTTTGTACCTAGTGGCAGCTTGGAGTGCAGAACTTGAACATGTGTATGCTGGTATGCCTTAAAGTTCACATTTGTGACAATAATTCTCAGGCCTAATTTGTCTGTATGTTTTTTTTTTTACCATACCCAGCTTCGTTATAGTGACACACTGTTCACTGAACAAGAGGTAAGACATTGTCTACAGTATTAAATACATACATACATACATACATACATACATACATACATACATACATACATACATACATACATACATACGTTAGTTGACCACTCCCCATGGAGGCTTTTCAGGGCCAATTCCCACCCATCCCACCCCAGGGGAAAACATCCACCACACAGTAATCTCATGCATGGGAAACTAACGTCTCTTACCCCTAACCCTGCAGGAGACGGGCCTACGGTTTATTCGTCCTTATCCGAGAAGATTAGAATATCTATCCATTTCTTGATGATAGAGAGGTAGCAAATTCTCCTCACTTATTTTAAGACCATGAGTATCGGTCCGACCGGGGCTGGAACCCACAACACAATCCGGCGCTCTAACCACTTGAGCTAACCGTTGTAAATTTATGAGAATAAGTGATTTTCACATTGCAATCTGCCACTCCCTTAGACAACTTACATGGATTTTTTTTCTTTCAGAGGGGTCTGAGTATCAAGAGTATTCCAGTGTCCCTTGTTTTGCCTGATACTAAGGGGAAATCATACCTCATCAATGTCTTTGACACCCCAGGTAGGTGAATACACTTTGTTTACATGTATGAGTGCTCATCATACTTTTTGTTTCTTGGTTAATTTAATTTATTAGATTCACCGACAGGCGGGGACACCGCAACAGCTTGCGTCAATTACTGCGGGTCCAGTAAACCCAACCATCCCACCACACAGTAATCTCGTGTGTGGGAAATTAACATCTCCTACCCCTAAAATGAGAGGTTCCTGCAACAGCCATATTTAACCCTTTGACACCCACACTTTAAGAGTGACTAGCATGATTTTAAATTTTTCTTCAGGACATGTAAACTTCTCAGATGAAGTCACTGCAGCAATAAGACTGTGTGATGGAGTTATGATCTTTATCGATGCTTCTGAAGGGGTGAGTTATTTTGATTTTTCCCCCTTAACTTCTAAGGCTGCTTGGGGTTTAGGATGTTTTTGAGTTGGCAAGTAGAATTACCAGTCATTCTTTGAATTATAAAGAACCTCCTTTTGCAATTTAGACAGACTAGCCATGTGCAACACTAATGTTTGGTTGTCATCTCTTTGTTTCAGGTGATGTTGAACACGGAGCGGCTCCTAAAACATGCCGTCCAAGAAAGGCTAGCTGTAACTGTTTGTATCAACAAGGTATGTTGTAA
Source organism: Stylophora pistillata (assembly GCF_964205215.1). Taxonomy (NCBI): domain Eukaryota; kingdom Metazoa; phylum Cnidaria; class Anthozoa; order Scleractinia; family Pocilloporidae; genus Stylophora; species Stylophora pistillata. The sequence goes on from NC_142530.1 coordinate 28,942,744, forward strand.
CAACTGACTTTTCTTGGTGAAGAGTGTTCAAGTCCTTAGAGCTTGTTTTTGACCACACAAGGAACAGCAAATGATGTTTTTTGTCGTAACCTTTGAACTCCCAAGATCTAATTTTTAAATCTCTTCCAGCTGCTACACCTTTCCTTGTAAATTAGTCATGAGAATTTGGTGACAACTTCCACCTGATAAGTTTGAGTATTCTCAGTACCTGTTTGCTAGATAATGTATGGATATTGTAGAGAGAAGTTACATTTTTATCACTTCTGGGAGTTAGAGTTGAGCACAAAATGTACATTTGAGCTTGAGTTCTAGTTACAGATGAAATATTGGATCCTTGTTGTCTTCTGTTTTTCAGATTGATCGACTGATGTTAGAGTTAAAGCTTCCCCCTACAGATGCATACTACAAATTAAAACACATCGTAGATGAAGTGAATGGACTACTCAGGTATGGGTGTAGGAGTTCATGTGCTGTGTAACTGTGTGTTATGAGACAATGAAAGTAACGCTGTAAGTAAATTTGAGAAAAACATACTCTTTAAATGAATGACCAGTGGAAATACTTTCAATCATCTTCATGTTACAGTATTTTTGTGTGTAATTGGTTTCCAGGCAGCAAATAATATAACACTCCAACAGCTGTATAATTATGTTATTTCCATGCTTCTAAAATTACCGATATGAAGTTCTGGCAAAGGGGAAATGCTCAAAATGCTCAAAATGCTGAAAATGCCAGCTTTAGACAATTTTTACAGCTTTCAACTCAGTTGATAAAACCTACAGACAATCTTCACAGCTTTCAATTCAGTTGATAAAACCATATTATCTCGTAATACCAAGGAGGCGGTGTGGCCGAGTGGTTAGGGTGCTGGACTTGTAATCCGGTGTCCCAGGTTCAAATCCTCCATTCTGCCACTCACTGGATTTGTTCTCAGTTGCCCTTAGTTCAACTCCTCGGCTACGCTCTGTAAATAGCCCACTGGTCTGCCTCCTGCCTGTGGGGATTTTTAAGCACTTAGTTAGTCTACATTGTGGCTGAAAAGCCCCTGAGGGGGAGCTTCAATTTACATATTTATTTATTTATTTATTTATTTGTTTACCCCCAACCAATGTGTACCACAGTTGCTTTAGAAATGCACTCCCCTTTCAACAATATACATGACTTTTTTGTTACATGTACATTTTGTTTTCCATTTACTGATTCATACATAGCGCATTTAATAAGGCATCCCTTTTGATAAAGATGATGAGTGTGTTTTTTTCCCTCTTGTAGCGTCTACTCTGATGGTGCTGATGATTATGTCATGTCACCTTTTCTTGGAAATGTCTGTTTTGGGAGCTCACAGTATAGATTCTGCTTCACACTCTTTTCATTTGCCTCTCTCTATGTGGACACTTTTGGTTAGTATCCCCCCTCATCTTTCAAATTATTAGCCCGTTCCAGGCATGCAGTTAGTAAAAAAGTGTATCATCCAAGTGATATTTTTTCCAGTTGTTTAAAATTTAATTCAAGATAAGAGAGGGTTTTGTTGTAGTTTCAGAATAAGGGTAATCTTGTTTTGTTTATCAATTCTTACCAGAGAACACTCAAAATAAAAAACACATTGCATACAGTAAGCTGTTCATAGACACTTTTTTCTTACACACTGCAAAATATTTGAAGGATAATAAACACAAGCCGCTGTTTTGTGTGAAAATATTTACAGGTGTTTGTCCTTGCAACAGTATGTGTTCCTCAAAGCTCACATTTGTCCTGGAGCTTTGCTCTTGGTAAACTGTTCACATCTTGGAACAGATAATGTCTGCGTACAAATAATTTTCCTTACATATTTTTGCACCAGATAGCTATTGTTTACTTAGTAAACAGTGCAAAAGTATCAGAGGAGTGAAAGAAAAGAAAAAAAACAGGGGAGGTTTAGATTGGGTCATGTGATGTTCCCTTGTTTTCACTCTGCAGTTATTGCCAGGCCGTTTATCATCTCACTCTGTTTTACCATTATTATTTACAACAACTATAATGAACACTTGAGTCCTTGGGCAGTAATATATTTTTTTGTTTACCAAGGTGTCGGAATCGATCCAAGAGACTTTGCTAAGCGTTTATGGGGTGACATGTACTTCAATTCCAAATCGTAAGTACTTAAAAAATGGTAGTGTGATGCACTGACAGAAGTCTACGTTTGTAGATTGCATGTTCCTTTGTTTTGGGTATGACAGTCTCTGTTGAGGCATTAAAATAAATATGCATTGTAACATATTTGATTGAAAGTGTCTGCATTTTCTTGCCAGGCGTAAGTTCTCACGTAAGGCTCCTTTAAGTACTTCTCAGAGAAGCTTTGTGGAGTTCATCTTGGAACCTCTGTACAAGATCTTTGCACAGGTAATGTGTACTTGTAATGTAATTTACACTAGAGGAAGCTTTTTGTGGATGATTTAGCACTTAGGAAAGTTCCCAACAAGATATCCAATTTTGGTGTGCAGAGCTTCATGTATCTTATACACATACTGTATGATCTCCTGCTTAATATAAATTTGTTCTATATAGTTTAAAGTGTTTTGAATTTCATTAATTGTTGTTCTTTCCAGGTGGTAGGTGATGCAGACACAAGTCTTCCAAAGCTTATGGACGAGCTGGGTTTGTATTTAAAATCTCTTTGTCGTTGTTGACAACTGATAAGTTGTATGTTTTGTCTGAACAGGAGTGTTTCCATATCTGTGACTATCATGCTTTGGCAAAGCATGGCATTTACACAAGAACTAAAACAAATTTGTGTTGAAATTTCATTTCTTACTCCTTCTTGTAGGAATTCATTTGTCAAAGTCCGAGATGCAGATGAATATCAGACCATTGCTTAGTCTTGTTTGCAGAAGATTCTTTGGAGATTTTACAGGTACGAAATCGTTAGTAATTACTAGTTCACTTAGTAACCTTGATGCCGAACAAGAAAGAAATTATTAAGACTTCAACTTGGAATTAGCAGAAGTAGTTTTCAAGACTTTTTGGTCAACCAGCATTCAAGAAAGAATACCGGCGAAAAATAACCACTGTTTCAGACCCTTCTCTCTCTCTCGCTCTCTCTCACTAACTAGTGCCAGATCCCTTGCAAACCTCTCGTCAGAGTGTTTTGCACAAGGCCTCAAACTCCCCTTGCAAGCAAAGGAACACCCGTACCGCAGCAATTATAATATGGGGCGGCTTGCAGGCTTTTCCAGTTTCTATCCAGGAGTTGAATTGATATCAGTTGCTCCATACTATAGAAACCGGAGTATCCTCCCCCAACTGTCCAAGTCAGTCCTGCAACATGATATACAGTATTTATATACCTGGTTAACGTTTTTTTCTGAAATCGCTTTCTTCAAGGATTTGTAGATGTTTGTGTTCAGCATATACCTTCCCCCAAAGCGGCAGCCAAGACTAAGGTAGGAAACATAAATGTTCTACTGTATGGTAAGCCACAAGTGCGTGTAAGTTTCTTGTACTGCACATGATATTTCGGGTTTTCTTTTATGCAGATTGAACATGTGTACACGGGACCGCTGGACACCGAAGTCGTGGACGCCATGAACGACTGCGACCCTGATGTAAGATGCTTGGAAATCTGTTAAGTATTTTTGCGTTTGGTGTGGCCAAGGTTGCAAATAACTAACGGGCAGTCGCCGGTCACGTTGTCCGGTCAAACATGCTTTTGCTCGGACACTACCCGTTTTTGGCCGGTCAAATTTTAACAGTCCGAACTCTTGCGATAGTGAACCCAGATTGCACAGTAATCCTTTTACAACTAAAAAACAACTGAATCCAAGTCGGTCTGGTAATAAAAATTACAAGTCAATAATTTTACTACTCTTTACTGCAGAAGCAGCCTCGCATTAGGGACCTTAAGCAGTCAGGACGGCAACGCCACGGAAGACGTCGATTAAAAAACGAGTTTCTACTTTTAGTTAGAATTTCGAAAATTGCTGCATGTGTTTACCGTCTCATAGGGCGCCAGACCTCAAACTCAACATAACGCATAAGAGTAGCGTTGAGTTACAAATGTAAATTAAAATAATTTGCCGCCGCGGCTTCGGTTCGCAGACGACGCAAATTTTGGTGATTTCACGTTGTTGTTTTGCAAAGGACGGCTAAGAAATGTACAAAGTTTTAAAACGCACGTGCTGGGCTATTGTTCTGCCAATTAGATCTATTGTTTATCCACGTTCTCGTTGCCGTCGCCGTCGGGGTTTGCTTGAAGTCCCTATTATTCTTCGTGAGGGTGCTTTCCGATCATTCAATCGATCAAACAATCAATCACTTTATTTAAGAGTTAATGATGGTATCTAGCCAATGGTAAAACCCTCTACTAACTGGGAACACTTAATTAAAGTAAATAAAATAACGGAAGACACGATGATTTGCGGTCGCGACAGGACTTGATGACATCGCGGAAATTTGCGACTGCCGGGAATTTCTCGACCACTAATTTGTCTACTTTTATATTGGTTTTTTTTTTCTTTTGGAAACATGACTGTGTCCCTTGTTAGCAAACAGTTAAAAATTAAAATTTCTTTGAACGAGTCGGTAAAGGACCGGACAAGATGTCCGGCAAACCAAGGATTTGTCCGGTCAGTACCCAATTTTGACCGGACATTGTCCGTTGACCGGCCGTTATTTGCAGCCCTGGGTGTGGCGAAGAGAACATTAATTTTCTTTGTTTACTTGAAGGTCTCATTTTTGTTCTTACGTTGAAGAGAATCAGTCAATGTTGATTTGCGGTTACTCATGTAACGCTGAAGTGCTCACTATTCTAAAAAGTTATCACTTCTTTATTGGCCAAAGACAAGAAACTGTCTTATTTTCTTTTGTTAGGGACCTCTCATGCTTCACACGTCCAAACAGTACCCTTCCCAAGATGCCACAGCTTTTCACGTGTTTGGACGAGTCATAAGTGGAACAAGTAAGTTAGACTTTCAGCCAGATACAATAGGCTACTTTGAAAATACCGTCAAGGCTCTTTATAGGTATTTTTAGTTAGCCCGATTCTACCCCTAAAGTCTTGCGTCATGACTCTGTTACAATCTTGCTATTTTCCCGGTAGTTTATGCTGGTCAACAAGCTCGAATACTCGGCGAGAACTACACTATAGAAGACGAGGAGGACTCACGCGTTGGAACGGTGAGAACGAATTCTTATTTGAGCTGAGTACCCGTCGGTGTATTTTGTGAAAGAGAAATTATTTTTAATTAAGCTTGCTTTTGTGTCCCGTAGGTTGGAAGGTTGTGGATCGCCGAAGCAAGGTAGCGTTGCAAAAGCCGCCGTTGTGGCGTCAGAGCAGAGGAACGTTTAGATTAGATCTCGAGTTAATTCAGAGAAGGATTGAAATTGACGATATTATTAAATTAATGCTTTTTAACTCACGAGCTGTACTATTCGACGACATCCGTTCCTTGAAATAAGTTTGTGTAAAATGTCGTCGTTTTAATGCTCTTAATTCTTGTACATATTAACCAACTGGTTTTTTTTTTTTTTTTTTTTTTTTTAGTATGGGGGCGTGTTAGTGGGTTGGGTTTTAATTTTGTCTGCTTTTAAGGGATAGGGTAAGGTGATTTACCTGGTAAGGGACAACCTTGTTCTATTGTAAATTTACCTGCCTTTTGCAAATTGTTAAATAGATGAATAGATAAATAAATAAATAAATAAATATTCCTACAGGTACAATGTTGAGGTTAATCGCGTACCAGCTGGAAACTGGGTACTAATTGAAGGAATCGACGAACCTATTGTCAAAACATCAACCATTACTCAAGTACAAGGCAATGACGAGGTTAGTTAATTGCCACAGAGACCTTTGATATAAATCTCGTGATGAAATTGAAAATTTCGAGGGCGTTTTTTTTTGCTATATTTTACGTGATTCTCTTTTTTTTCAGGCGTACATCTTCAGACCGTTGAAGTTTAATACATGTTCCGCCGTAAAGATCGCCGTGGAACCTCACAATCCTTCTGAGCTGCCTAAGATGTTGGACGGTCTGAGAAAAGTAAATAAGAGCTATCCCCTGCTTACTACAAAGGTAAGATATCTACAAACACTTTCTTACCACGGTCAAAAGATACGACATTTTAGGAAAGCTTACATTATTTCTAGTGTTTTTTTTTCCGCTAAGTTCTTTAGGATCTGGCCGTGCACGACAATCTGTAGAATTCCAATCATTTTTTACTGACTGACCAATAGAAACTTACCATTTATATGTTCAGTAAAAATGTGTGAACACGCTCTTTATATTCTATTGGCGACGATTGCCCCCCCCCCCCATTTCCCCTTAAAACCATTTGAGCCCCCCCTGAGTTCTCCGACAGACCCCACCCCTCCCTCCAGGGGTTGGGTGGATAATGACTGGTCCCTAACACGAGTCGGACTTCTCCTCGAGATGGCCAAGTGTGTCGAGGGACGTTTTCGTTCGTCTCTGATTTTATTTTCTTTGCTCTGCAAGGAACAGGTTTAACTGGTTCTTAATCCTGTTTGTCAGGTTGAAGAGTCAGGAGAACACGTGATCCTCGGTACAGGAGAGCTTTATTTGGACTGTGTGCTGCACGATTTGAGAAGGATGTACTCTGAGATAGGTTGGTTTTTGGCCATATTTGTTTTCCTCCGTGTGTTCAAAAAAATGTGTCCTCTATGAAAATAGTGGTAGGAGTCAGCGCGAATGAAAACGTTTTGGAGAAACTGTGAAAGGAAACTGTCACTGTGTTTAATTTTCAGATATCAAGGTCGCTGATCCTGTTGTGGCGTTCTGTGAAACTGTCGTGGAGACGTCATCACTAAAGTGCTTCGCAGAAACGCCAAACAAAAAGTGAGATTTCAGTGTAAATTTGTTTGGCGTAGATGTAATAAGTTTTTTTTTTTCTACTTTTCGTTTGCTACGCTTTTTTGTAAATTGTTCAGCTCAGTGTGTGTCAGTTCTGCCGCATTTGATTCTGACTCTTTTATTCTCACGCACTCTGTGTTGGTTATTCCACGGAAAGTGCTCACGAACGATTTTTATTCACGAATTGCGATGTATAAAAAAGTACCCAAGGAGTGGGCGCAGCGAACAAGTGAGTTTTTTGATGCATCGCAACGACTGAATGAAAACCGTTCAAGCACTTTCCATGTTATGATGCTTTTATTTCATACATAGTGGGTTTTGTCTAACTGACCGACGAATTTCAAAGATTGGAAGCAAACGACTGTGAAAATACGTCGTTTGTCCAATCAGAGACACGAATGATAGTACTTTACAGTGTAAATCTCAGTGTTTATGAAATATGTTTTAACGCATGCAAAGAGCAAAGAAACAAAAGGGAAACGAATCATTTCCTGCATTTTTATAACATATCTTTTTGTGTATTTTAAGGAACAAGATCACCATGATTGCTGAACCTTTGGAAAAAGGCCTAGCCGAGGACATAGAAAATGAAAAAGTTTTAATTACATGGAACAAGTAAGTCCAACAGGGATAACGACAACGGCGAGAACAACAACACCAACAACAACAACTACAATAATAATAATAATAATAATAATAATAATAATAATAATAATAATAATAATAATAATAATAATAATAATAATAATAATAACAACAACAACAACAACAACAGCGACAATTAAACACTATTGCTTCACTCAGTAAGCACAATAATTTAGCAACAGTGAAAGCCCATTACAGTCCCGAAGTTTAGTTTAAGATGTTTCTTGGACGGTA